>NW_010973023.1:2694238-2694569 GCF_000737465.1 Haliaeetus leucocephalus | reverse complement strand
ATTAACCTGACGAGTTCGGGTGCCCGCCCGAAGGAGGGGCAAGGATGACAAAAGGACACACACTGAAGCCCCAGGTGTGCAAGCCCACTGGGACTGGACCCCTCGGCTGACTGGACACCTCAGCTGACTGAACCAACGCTGGACCCAGGACTGGTGAAATCTTTCTCTCTTCCTTTTTCTCTCTCTGTTGTCTTCTCTCTTTCCTTTTCCTTTTCCACAATCCCTACACATCATCTGTTTCAAGATATAAACTGTTGACCAAGTCTGAGACTAAGAGTAGATCCAGCCGCCCCTAGACCCTTCTCTGAGGAGGAGTCTAGAAAGCAAGGGG
>NW_010973023.1:2569470-2693972 GCF_000737465.1 Haliaeetus leucocephalus | reverse complement strand
GTCTGAAAGAGGAGGCAAAGATGGTAAATGTTGGATTCATTATTTTGATAATTCAGAAATCCCAATGTATGCACTGTGAATATTGTTTGAGGAAAGATTGCGACATTTCGCTCCGTAGGCAGAACTGGGAGCAGACTGGAACAGAGGTTTTCACTAAGTCTTCATCCCCTCACGTCCTCCCACCCTCACCTGTGGGCTATGGCAGTAACCGATGTAAGCCTGGACCTTGTGGGCAGAGGTGTCCTACGTGCATCATTGAGACAACTGAGACGGTGCAGCCTCTTTTGCAAGGATTTTGAAAAGGCTGCCACATTACAATTACTCCGATGTGACACAGCCCACGTTAGCTGGAGAAATTGAAGCCCTCCTTCTTCCCTCCCTGACATGGACCTGTCACACCTCCAAATGTCAAAGGGTTCGGGGTATTCTAGTGAGAGTTTATGGCAGTCATTTGTTTGCTTGAAGGTATCACGGTAGCTCGGCATGCTTGTTTGGAGAAATGGTAAGAGAATATGTTGATCAGAACAACAGAAATTTCTCATATAATGGCAGTTTTCCAAGTAAGATAATTAGGTCAATGCTGTTTTCTAGCTATTTAACTTATTTTTTAGTTTTTCCTGGAAGCAGGAACGTTGCTGCTTAACAAAGGAATCTTTTCCTAAGTGGTCAGGAAAGCTGATTTTTTTTTTTTTTTTCTTCTCTCAGTGTGAAAATGACTGCTGGAAAACAGAGTGACTAAAACTGACAGGTTTTGTTTTCTCATTTGAACAGTCCTTTCTAGATTCTTTATGGACTATCAGAGATTGCTGGAAGGAGATCTTCTGGTTATTCAAACTTAAAACTGTGTTAGTAACAGATGACTACAAAGAACCAAGAGGGCTATCTAAAGAAATCTGTGCAGTGAATTTTGACTGCAAGAAAATGGTAAGTGCCAAGACTTGGATTTGACTAGACTGGCCTAGGGTCACTGTCAGCAGGAACTGTAATGAGCAAGTTTGCTCCAGCAGAAGCCAGAAAAATATGGATTTATATTTATGCTTGTCCAGCATCAGCCATTAAGAGAAAGAAATGAACCTTACACTCTGAAAACATGGTGAGCCTTCACCACAAATTGAAATGGATACTAAATTGAGTCTGCAGAGCTTATTATTTGTTTAGTGCTAGAAGTGTTCATGACACATTACGGACATGTAAGAAGACGAGGTCCTTGCCCTAAGGAGCTTGCAATCTAAGTTATATAGCAACAGATAATAAATATAGACCCTGATAGTGAAAGAGCGAAAAGGAAGGACAGGTTGCCAGATAAGAAAAGGGGATAGTGCCCTCAGGAGAACATTCTTTTTATAGAGGAATTTTTTTGGTCGGGGGGTGTGTGCGTGTGGGGGTCTTTCTCATATTTCTTGCCGGTTTATTAGCTGATTTTGTTTACCTTTTTATTTTAGGCTTTTTAAAAGGTCCAGATCTAAGTATCAAATAAATCATAATGCCAGTATGACATACAGTTAAATTATGTTATTGAAATATACATAGTCAGGCGCAGAAGCACAAGACAAAATTAGAAGCCACTTAGGAGGAGAAAAAAGTCTTTTACTCATATACCTAAATTCCTTTTTTCTCCCGAAAATGCAGAGACATCAGATTTTTTTCTGTTTGGGCTATTTTATAAATTCTTTGAGCTACAGAGGATCTTGTGTCTTACTTGCAATGAGATTCCTCTCCCTAATCCCTTTTCAGTTATCCAGTGTTTTACGTTTGCAACTTTTTAAAAGAAGAAAAGGAAAGGAAATGTGAGTTTGCATTAGCTTGTGTTGTGGAACAATGGGCTAAATCAGTATTAATCAAATTTGCTATTAATATTTAAGGTTGGCTGTGAAGGGAAAGTGTATGAAAATAACAGCTAACACATCTGGTCAAATGTATGGAAGGGTGGAGAACATGCTCGGACACAGAAGCTGAAAGACCAGTTCAAAAGCAGCAAAGGTTTGGTCCTGTGTCCTGCCTGGGACTTGTCCCGTGCCCAGCAGGAGCTTCAGGAGTACCAGCTGCTTCCACCAAGCCTGCACCCAAGTTTCTGTCACACTGGCAGAGGCAGGCTCAACCCTGGGTCGAAAAGAGGGGCTGGCAGGAGCACAAGCGCCCGCCGTCTCTGCCTGGCATAGGGTCTTCTCCCCCCTTCAGTAGCTCTGCCTAGTCACAGGGCACGTAAGCATCAACCTGCTTGCTCTCCCTTGTTGAGGCAACGTAGACCTCCACAGGAAAAGAATCACCAGGATGTTTTACAAGTTTCAAGGTTATTCTTGCAAGCATCTGTGATGCGTTTCTACTATCAGTTGCGGTTTTGTTCTCATTTACTGCAATAAGTCATTAACCAATATTTTTCCATGTAATTTTTACAATGGTTATCTGCAGGCTCGGGAGTTAACAATGCCTTGATAAGTGTCACGAAAGCTGTCTTTGTAGACATAGAATCACAGGCTTTAGGCCAAAGACATATGGTCTGACTTTTGGAACAAAGGTGGCTCTAGAATTTATCATTGTCTGAAATAGAATATAGCACTTAACAAAAAAATCTTCCCCCAAATTAATCACCTTCCATTCTTAATTTTAAAATTGTTGGGATAGAAGGAGTCCAACAGTAGCTTTAGTAAGTCATTTGATGGTAAATTTCCCACAATTTTGGTTAATTGACTTTTTACTTTAAATTCCAACTCACTTCTAATCTGCATTTATCTATTTTCAACTTTAAATGCAAGCTGAATGAATCGCATAATCTTTACCAGTAAGTTTGTCAGATATATTTAGCAAGTGCATATCAAGACATATACAGGAATTTGTACTACTGAACGGATTCATAGTCATGAAAATTAGGTAAGTGGGCAAAGCTGTTAAATCCTGTGATGTTGACTAGTAACAGGAGAGTGCTAAAACTGACTGCAAAGCCTTGCAGACAAGGCTCAGACTCCTGAATCATCTGCTGATCTATCAACCAAAGGGAATGCAAAGCAATGTACTTGATGGGGGAAAATAATACCAACAATTTACACATAAATACGGACCCAAAAGGGGCTCTTTTTCTCAGGAAAGAGAACTTGAAGTGACCAGGAAAATCCTCTGAAAACTTTTACTCAGTTTGACAAGTCAAAACGACAAAACTAATGCTAGATTTTCAGGAGAAGAAATTGGGAACAGGATGTAATTGTTATGCCAGTATATCTATGGCGTTCCGCATCTTGAAACTGTACCATTTCTGTCACCCTTCTCAAAAGGATGTAGTAGGTAGAGGAAAGAAGGGAAAAGAGCAATTCATATCACAGAACAGCAACCGGCTTTCTTAAAAGCGGAGGTTACAAAGCTCAGGACTCTTTATTCTGCAAAAAGGTGGCGAAGGTCTTTAAAAGCACGACTGTCACAGAAAGCTTGGAACAAGTCACAGACACCGCTTCTCAGAGCAAGTGAACTATTGGCAGCCAATAGTTTGCTCTGAAGCATTAAGTTTAAAACAAGCAAAACACAGTGTCAAAAGATTTCGTGAACTTCTGCGGGACTCTTTGCCACGGGATCCCATTGAAAAGTCACAGCCTGGCAGATGTAAGAAAACTAACGTGGGCAATTGCTGTAGCAGAGGGGGAGGCAGAGAGGGAAAGGGAGTTTCTTTTCTCCTGGCAGCGGGACAGTGGGGCATTTGCTGGCACTACAGGGTGGTTTGGGCTGACTGCAATGCAGAGGGAGCTGGCACGATAGAGGGGAAGGAACAGGTCGCTGCTGTGATTGGAGACAACTCAAAATGCAGTTTTGAATTACCTGAAGTCACACCACCTGCTGCTGAATGTTCCACCCACACCAGACAATGAGTGTGATAACAATATGTTTATTGTGGAAAAGTGCTACGTGCTGTTCTGAATGGTTTCATATAGAAATATATATATACACACACACACAGATATATAAAAATTATTATTTCTTTTCTGCAAGAAGCACGTGCATCTAGTCATTTCCCTTTGAGTGGAAGGTGGGCCTGGACTTTCTCCAAGGTAGAGAATATAGTAACCCAACTTTGAAAACAAAACCTCCTCAGTCTGGTGTTGCTGAGCTATACAAAAGAGATTTAACGATGTCTTCAGGCTGGCCACATGGACACACTAGGTGAAGTTGATCAGTTTTATATTTGGAAGGAAGACTTTCAGAAATCAAGGTCAAGGTCAAAAGTTTCTCTTTTTCTTTGGGAAGAGAGCAGAATGAGTGGATTTGGAAAATCTTGCAGAGGGATTGCCAGCAGGATTTAATACAGTGTCAAAATGAAGGGATAAGAAGAAAAGAAAAAATGACTCATGCTTACCCTCTTATCTGACATATCCTGCAATCTGTCTGCTCTAAGGGGTGTGCGCTTCCTCCCGATAACTTCTCTTTCAAAGGACAAATCCTACCATCTGATTATAGGTTAGGTCTAAAGTAATTTACTTAATTGAAGCAATCCAGAGCAGAAATACAGAGCTGATGTTAATGGGAGTTTTTCACACTTCTGATGTGATTTGGGATGAGAGTTGTTCCCTGTAGCAGGGACCACATGTGGCAGTACACAAAGACAGTCTAAGGTAAAGTAAACCCATACAAACCCAGATGATTCCAGAAGCATGCTGTGCTATAAGGAAAACTCTTTTCTCTAGCCTACATTTCTCTGTGCCTGCCTAGTACAGCTTTTCTTTTTTTGCCAGATGTGGTAAACACACTGACTTTGGAGTGAGCGTTGTTACTGGTGTGTGAACAAAGCACGAACATCTGCACATCATACCTCCTGCACACCTGAGTCAGTAGCTGCAAAAACGTGAAAACACACGATACGATTATCCTGCCTATTTAGTCGAGGAGAGATGCGTGGGTGAGAGAATAGATGTGTACTATTGCTGTTTCATAATGCTTCTGTCCGTCCAACACAGCATGATCAGTGCTATGTTCCTTATAGTGGGGATGGTTTCCTGACAGGCAAAGTCAACCTCTCCTCTTCTTCCTCCCCCCAGCTTTGTACTCCCCAGCCTTGTAAAATGCCTGAGGTAGCTTGTACCACACCATATGAGTCACGATTAAAACCGGGAGGGGAATGATGTGACTAACAAGCTTTTAATTGTGGAACCACCAAGTAGTCCTACAAGAGATTTAGATTATGTGGTATAATGACGATGAGTTAGATATGTAAATTACACTGTTTCTAAAATCTTGTCCTTAATAAAGCTATGGTGTCTCCCCAAAGATTGCAGTCTGTAATTTAATGAATGGTTGGCATGTTTCTTGGGGCAATACACGAGACTGGAAAATGCATTGTATTTTAATATAACACAAGGCAATATGGAAGTTGTAATCTGGCGTTGCATGTTGTTGACAATTATCAACCTCATTTAATTTACATAATAACAGCATGCCAAATGGCTTTGAAATAGCAGTGCTTTCTGTGCAAAAGACTAGATAGTAAGTTTTTTATAAAAATAACCTAACCACTTATGGAAACAGTCTTTTAAGGATATTTACTGGT
The DNA here is from genome assembly GCF_000737465.1 of Haliaeetus leucocephalus. Classification (NCBI taxonomy): domain Eukaryota; kingdom Metazoa; phylum Chordata; class Aves; order Accipitriformes; family Accipitridae; genus Haliaeetus; species Haliaeetus leucocephalus. The sequence goes on along the minus strand of NW_010973023.1, from coordinate 2,688,448 downwards.
ACACTTGCATTACACAAGGTTATACAACATTCTTTTCTTACATTTATCACTTTGCTGTTGATGTATGAAAAGAATTGTTTAATTTTGAGAGAAAGTCAGGAAATGATTACATTAAACTACCAGTTCTGTACTTTATTATTATTATTATTATTATTATTCTTTATTATTCTTCTTTCAGATGGTTTATACCATCTGAAAAATGAAGACAGATTGGATCCTAAAGCTTGCCATGCTAGCAAAAGTTATTGCTGTAAGTGATCTGGTATTTCTCAATCTTTGACACAGGCCAGAAGGAGAAGATGTTTACAGAGCAAAAATTAGGTATTGAATACTATGGAAAATCTTTTGGCTTTTTGATTTTTTTAGGGGTGGTGGGGTTTTTTTGTTTGTTTATTTGTTTGTTTGCTATAGTATATACTTTGAAACATTGATACTCCTCTGTAGTGCCTACATTCACCTGTTTGCTGGACTGCAGTGTGGAAGAAGGCAGCCCTAGCTAGTCTGTTCTCTGATGAATTACAGGACCAGGCCAAGGACCTCATGTGGCTTTACTTTAGCTTGTGGGTAAAGTTGCAGGGATCTTCTTGGGGTTTTTTTATTTGTTTGTTTAAGTTATTGGCATGATATTCACTAGCTTGAGCAATAACAACTTGAAGCAAACTTTGCTGAGCGTTTAAGCTTGCCATAATCGTCACTTTTATTAAGCTTGTCCCTTGGCTTCTCGTTGTTAACTTCACCCATATCAATACCTAGAAAGAATAGTGTTCTAGGGGGCATTATTACCACATATATCGAAGAATTGCCATCCCATCCTTTTTCTTCTTTTCCAAATATTCTTCTTTTCATTGTTCTTCTCAGTTTAACTTTTAAAGTAATTTTATTCTAAGAAAGTGCAATTGTCTACTAAAGCACAGCTGTCTTCCTGAGAAAAGAAAAAAGGAATCACTGACATTTTTCCTGTAAATGGACCTCATTACACCTGGTCTATGAATGCTTTGGAGGCATTGTTTGGTACTGTGTAATTTTTTCTGTGCAGTTAAAATTGTTAATGCTGAAATTATTATCCCTAGAAAATCACTATGGACTAGCAGGTCCAGATTTTATTATACTATTGTGTATGCAAATCTAGGCTTAGTTTTATAGCAGGCATTATGCCCAGTGTCCACAAACCCCATTAACTATTAAAAATAAGGCTTGTAATAAACATCTTAGGTTATTTCAATAAAAGAAGATTTGCAGGAAACTATATCTTACAATATCTTTCTGCTGCTTAAGGTATGTTGTTGCTCAGCAACAGCATCTCTTTGGACTATAGAATTAGGTGGTAAATTAAAGGATTCCAAGGAATTAAACCGTTGTTTTCATGCCAAAATGTGAATCATAGTAGACTAGTCTTTAAAGGTACCCCAAAGGATGCTGTATGTGAGTGCTCCTTCAAAATCTGAAAACTTGAGCACAGGAACAACGTCTGCAATATAAAATAGAAGAAAGATGCTTCTGGTGATTAAGTCTATAAATCTTGCTTTATTGTGGTAGACCTGACTGACACAAGACACAAGTGTAGTGCTCCATACTATCTCATAAAAATCTTTGGCAACATTCCTACAAATAAGGTTTGCTAAGTCTGATCTTTTTGTTTTTAGAAATTAATACAGTATTAATAGTATAATAACAGTTATTATCAAGGCCATGAAAATTTCTTTTATATTTTGAAAAGTATGAATTGAACTTGAAACATAGTCTTAAGAATCCTTATTGATATCTGCCATCTTAAAAAACCTGGCAGAGTAAACTAGTGGTTACTGATAAATTAATTTACCTGAATGTCAGAATATTGGGTGTTACTAATAATCGTGCCTCCTATGCACAACAGCACTGAGCATACACAAGATTGAAAATATGATTCATGCCCCAAAAGACTTGCAATCTAAGCACATTTCAGGGCTAGAGAAATTGGATGAAAAATAAAAATAGCTTTGGCATCTATTTTTTCAGTGATCTATCACTGAGTTCTGAAACCTGAAATAACACTGAAATAACACAATGTGTGCACACTTCCCTGTCTTTCTTCACACAAGTTAACTGAGACGTTTGGATGTCTGCTTGTTCAAAAACTTTTCCATACTGTGAAATACCTGGTTAAGATTGCTCTTCAAGAATTGCAGAAAGAAAAACTATACCTCTAATGTTTCAGAGACTAGTAAGTTCAGTACCCATATCTTTTTTGCATTTATGTGAAGAACATAATGTATTTTGATTAAAATCTAGGGAAAGTTTATTTGTTTAACATCTTCATTGTTTTGGGGGGTCAGAGGGCAAGCAAATCATATTTCATTCTACTGGAATTACTTAATAGAGTTACTGATGGAGAGGCAGGAGTTGCATGAGATTTAAGTCAGATTATCACATTAGAAATTTAGTAACTTTCAATAATCAATAGAGTTGGGCTTTCATGTGAATATCTAAAGTAAACTTTCAATTTTCTCTTCACATTTTTAGCATGCATATGAGTTTTTATTAGCTTAAGGTAATTGGATGAAAGGAGACTTACAAAAACAGTATTGCCCATTACTATATAAAAATTATGAAATCTCTAATAATCTTGTCAAAATGCGTAAGTTTCTGAAAAATAATTTTCTCCTTATTTGGATAAAAAGAAGTCTATGTAATCATATGATGAGGAAACACTTCAAACTTTAAAATTATTTCCAAAGGGTGTTTAGTAGTCAATATTTAAGGTACATGTGCTCTATTATGCAGGCTCAAATAATATGCAGTATAGTGGTAACCATTATTTCCTAAAGATAATCTCCATAATCTAGGTACTTACAATTTTTTCATAGCAGTACAAAAGAAAATAATATTGGATGGTAAATTAGATACTAAGGAAGTTGGCGTTATGAATACCAACCATCGAGGATTTATGAAATATATAATCTGTCAAACTACCTTGATTCTGTTTTTTTAAGGTGGTTATTTTGCTTGACAAAAGTAATATTGATGTATTAGTCTCGGATTTATATGAGCAATTGACCTTGTGCTACAGTGTATTTTGTTTAAGGAAGCTGATTGATTCCAAATCAACCTGGAACATAATCAGTGGATTAAAAGCTGGCTGACTGACAGGCCATAAAACAAAATTATTAATGGGATATTAAGACAGTGCATTTTTACTGAGATTGTGCAGATAGAGCTTTCTGACATTATACTATAAAATATTCTTATTAGTTATGCTGAGCTGGCAAAAAAGTAGAAGGTATGTAAAAGACGTAGTAGTAATTAATCTGATCTGTTTAGTTGGAAAAAGGACTACAAGCAAGCAATTAACCCTTATAATTGCCCAGCAAAACGATGGCTCAGTGAACAAAAAATGGAGGCCATTAATAGTACGAAAAGCTGTTCGGAGACACAGTGGCTCTGTGGGGTTCTTGGTACCAACTGAGCTGACGAGCACCCTTCTAGCCTGTGGCTGATACAACACAACCTATACATTTATAGGTATCCATGACACAGGGACTCTTGAAGAGGGATGCAGAAGGTTGTATCCCTTGTGTATTTGGCAAGAACATCACCAATGGGTATAGGACACAGATTTTAAGGTAAAGGCTGGAAAAACTCAAAGGGTTTGTTGTAAATACCCCTGTTCAGAAGCACAATAATCATAATTTCCAAACCACATAGCCCATGGACGGTGCTGTGGAGTACATCAGTGCAGTCCTCTTACAGCAGCATCGTCAAATTGGAGCTCTTTGTGACCTTGAAACCATTGAAGTGAACATTGTTTTTTAAGTTGTTTACTTGTATTTAAAATTTGTTATGCTGCTGTTGAATGTAACTGTAATTTTTGGTTGGAATAAGGAGATATTTAAGTATACACTTTTAAGAAGCATTCACAAGATGCAGCTGAAACCTGTTTTTTGTAGAAAGAAACTTACACGGAGCAAAGCTGGCTGAAACTCAGCCACTGTGTAAAGTAGGGCCCTTTTGAACTCCTTTGGTCTTAGTGTCCAGTGAAGAACATGTTCACGATGGTCTCCTCAGAGACATATTTCCTCATCTATTTCTTTTACTTTGCTCTTTCAAGATATTTTGATTTAAGCCAATAAATCTGCTTAAGTTTTGGCTTACTTATAATAACTACATCCTTACTAATACAGCCATGGATTTTTTCTCTTACTTTTGGAGTAGGCATTAAAACCCCTCTAATTTCTTATATGGTAATGCTTGTAATCAACATATGAAACTTGACACAATGACTATGACTACTGAACGTTAGGAGAGGATTAAATGGTGAGTGATGGCATAACAGTAATTTTTATGCATCAGGAAACAATTAACAAATTCACCTAAGAGTGGCTTCACTTGTAGTTTCCTTAAAGCATTAGCCCACTTGCTCTACTTGTTTTACTTGCATACACACATGCTAAAACTCCCTTGCTACTTACCACCCCCCCCTGTTTTTTAGACTCTACTAAAGTCTAAACATTCTTTAATAATTTTTCTAGATTATAGACTTTAATTTGCATAGAGTGTGCCAGTAACACTTTGAGGGACTTTTGAGAGCAATGTGGGTTTATTTTCAACACTAATTTTATTTTGACCAGACCAAGGAAAAACTACTATATAGTTTAGAAATAAACAGCCTTTTTTCCCTTGAAATAGTCATAAAGCAGTCTTAAAGTTCTCGTGAGACATGCTCTAGATCTTAGTGTGAGGCAAAACATTTGTTTACCTAAAGTTTTTAAGTAAAAAAAAAAAAGTCATAACATTTCTCTACAGATCCAGACTGTATCTGTTCCAGTTGAACAGATAGGAGAGAGACAATTATGCCTTGATTTGGCAAATACCATTGCAATTTTTAACCTTTTGATAGTTCCTAGTGTGCGTGACCACCATGAAATCCATATACTAACATCTTTTTCTCTAGAGGAAAAACATACATGAATGTTTAATATATACATATATATATTTTTGAGCTTAGCTGGATTTTAGTAGATCGCAGTAACAGGCATGAGAGATGCTATTCAATAAAGGATGGAACTATGTTACTTGCTTAATATCGACATTGTGGGTAATACTAACATACTGTGGAACAATAGCTTTTAATATCATTTCAAAGCATCATTTACCATTTCTCAAGACAGCCCATGGACCTTGGCAGGTAAATTCTGAATCCATCTGATGCAAGAGGGAAGAATCCATAACTTCTTTTGATCTTTGACCATGTGTCTTAAGCATCCTCTGCTTTAACCTTTTGTGTAACTCTGTGTAGCTGTAAGCAGACAGAAGACCTATGAGGGTACTGTCACATTGTCAATCTTTAAGTTCTTTGTTGTTTTGGGAGGTATAGCAGTGCTTATATACACAGGTTCAGCTATATGCAAGCAAAGCTGCTGCTGTTCTCAAAATTTTGCTATTAAGAAAGTAAACCATTCCTGTGCAACAAATTCTTTGTCAAGTGTCTGTTGCTTAAAATAACCACCAGTAAACTTAACCCATCACTCTTGATTTAAGCAAGCCACAGCATTGAGGAGCGAATATGGCATGAAAGTGACACTTCAGGTTTAAAAGGTTGATGTATTCATTCTAGTGCTGTCCTACATAGACAAGAGAGTAAATTAATCTTAGGTGTAACTCAGATAGGATGACTCTGGAGATAAAATTTGGCCTATTTTATCCAACAGTCTGACCTATTGTCTTCAGTAGTCTACAGTCTTTCTTTTGTGAGATGTCTTTTAGTACAGACTGAATTTGGAAAGGTGAATGTTCTTTGGCAAGGTGCTGGAGCTCTTAAATTGCATTGCTCTGCAACAGTGAAAATTTTGTCTGATTAATTTAGCCTCCATTTCCATGCACATGAGTCTTTCGAGAAATGGTTTCTGTAAGCATCATAGTTAAGCATCCACTGAATAGTTTGTATGCTCAAGTGTCTGCAAAGTGTTCACCTTTTTGCTGTACTTCTTATATTGGTGATATGTGATTGACAGACATGGCTGAATACTTAAGATTCTGTCCTCTGACTGAGTAGTTGCAGCATCCATTTTTTTAATGGAAAAGTAAGTGAAAAGTGAATGCTGACTATCACTGTGCATGAATGCCACATTTCACTTGCAAAGCAGGCATTTTCATGGCTACCTGCCATCCCCAGATACTTTTTCAGAAAAGCTGTTGCTGATTTAACTCCTTTCACTAAATATCTGTTATTGCAGTGTCCTACAACAGAGGGAGACAATGAAGGTTTTCCAATACCACTTTTTTTACCACTGATTACAGGGACATGTTGACTTTTATGATCAATATTGTATCAAATTCTCTGCTACCTAATTATGTGTGTGTGCCCATATGTATGGTATGAGGACAGATCACAGCTGTTGTAAATATTGGATGAAGATAGAAGAATCTATCACTTTTATTTCTTAGTGGTTGGAGCAAAATGTGCAGACTTTGGGGTGTTGCACTATTGAACTACATGCTTTTTATTTATTTCCTTTATGCAACACCAAAAAGAGTTGTTAGATTGCCAACCAGTAAGTATAACAAAGTGTAACATAAGCATAAACTGCTAAGTGTTTTGCTCAATTGGTCCTATTACCTGTGGTTCTCTAAAAGTAACCTTTTTCATCTTTTAAATATTAACCTTTTAAATATTGATCATACCATGTAGTTTTGTGGTAAATATACATCCATCTTGTCTAAGGATTTAGTTCTTCTTACCGTACCCCATCATTTCTAATATTAAAGACAACCAACGAAGAGCTGGTGTGGAGTAATACCTTTTCTTTCCACTGAATCTGTCCGTACAGAGATATGGTGCTTCCCACCCTTTCCCTGTCCCTACCTTTAGTGCCTGGACTTCCAGGAGCCCCAGCTGGCAGTTTCTAAAGGGCTTATCAAGAGATATCCAGCTAAAGCATCCAGACAGCAACACTAGAAGTATTCATACATATAAACATAGAGATATAAGCCTACAAATCCTCCATATATAAGCACATGTAGGTTAGTTGTGAACTTGTCGCAGCACGGGCTGACAGCGCGGCAGCCGCAGCACCCACAGTCCCCAGCAGCTGCTGCAGGGGGGAGCCCCGGGCTGCTGCAGTTACACCCCCGTTGGGTGATGTACCTTACTCCGGGTACGCTGTAAAAGCTGATGGTTTAATTGGGATGAAGCACTCCTGTAACTTGCATTATTTGTGATCCATAAAGTTAATGTTTCACGTTTTAGCACTAAAAGAACAGAGGCTATACGCTGAATGAAACTAGCCACTTGAAGGCAGCTCCTGGTGCCTTGTTTAAATCTTCCGGGAGCAGCATCTCTATGCAGCCCTTTAACGTTCCTTTGAAGTAAAGGTCAAGTATACAGTTTGCTTGAAGCTAGGCAGAAGACTCTGCACACACACATGAAGCTGTGCTCATTTATTAGAAGCATTTGTACAGTACTTTGAAATTAAAGCACTGCACAAGCGATTAGTTAAGAGTATTTACTGGCTAAAGCTGGTGCTCTCTCTTCAAAGTTGATAGGTCCTTTGATGTCATGCGTGACTTCTAATGTGACTGTTTGTACCATAAATGATCACAAGTGAAGAATATGAAGATGAAATTTCCTTTTCAATGAAGTAGTTTAATTTTCTAGATGTGCCAGTAGTTACTTGAAAGCTAATTTTGTAGCAGAAGTTGAATGAGCCTATAGTAAAAATCAATTAGGGTCATGGCCTAGAGGTCTTCCTTCCCCCCCCAGGTTACAGACACTTTTTACATTTGCTCATGAGCCATCACTAAATGACTAATCACTGAATGGAGAGGTACCATTTTTGCTTTGTTCATAAATCAGCAGAAAAATTGAGTATGTCTGTTCTGGAAACAAGAACAAGACCAGTAATATATTAATGCTAAAATGGACTGCTCTTTTACACTGAATTCCTCAGTCAGGATTTGACTTCATATGACTTTGAACTCCATTACACTCAGTCTGTGCCTGTTTACAGAATGCAAAATGCATTGCAAAATCTTCCTTAGCAGGGTACGTATTAGCTGGGTACCACATTAAATCAGGTTTTCTTGCTCAAGTTTTCCTGGGAAGTAAAGACACAAGTTATTTCTCTGCTTATTCACATGTGATAGTAGTAAACAGATTTCAGTTATAGAGTCCAGATCTGAACTTTTTCTCACTGGGAATAAATATTACCAATATTTAAAAGGGGGGTTTCAAGTCTCAGGCTAATTGGAGTGGTCTAGAGTTGGGCCTCAACTAGACCACTCTCTCGTGTTTAACCTATATGAAAAGAAACACATTAAGTTTGCAAAGCAGTAAATAAGTGATGAAAGAGGGTTGAGTGATGCATAGAACTGTCCTTTGGATTCTGCTTGAATTAGCACTTTGACTGACTGTGTGATCATACAATAATCCATTTTCCCTCTCACAGGTGTCCTTCCTCATTCATTGCACAAAAATTCCCTGACACTCACTTGGTAGGAAACTGTAAGGATCTTATCATCATAGTTGAAAATGTGGCCAAGTGCTTTATTTCCTGTAAATCCTGTTCTGAAATCAGGATGAATTAATTTTCTTATGGTCTTTGCTATTGTATTGATCATGGTTGTATCTGAGAGATCCACAAAAGTCAATAATTACCCTTGCAGAAGTGGACCGTGCTGGAAAAAAAGACAGATAAGAGATTAACAATTGTTCGCCAAAGTGAACAAACCCTGACTTTTGTACATGCAAACTATAGCATGATTGACGTGTTTTCAGCTGTGAATAAAACGAAATGAAACTTAACTTTCTGTTCCAAAGAAAACATTGATATTTGAAAAATAATTGTTGTTCTAGTTTAGAATGTAATATAGATTTATTTTTTTAAGAAGAAATAAAAAACTTGCATCAAAAGAAAATCTGTATTATCAAAATGTTCTGGAAAATTGTCCTGCTGGATTTTTGCAAAGCCAAAGGGATCAGCAACTGCCCCAACTCGGAGAAGTTCCTTGAGCTGCCTTGCCTCCAGTCACCGGAGTCGGAGAGCCTGCGAGCTGTCGGAGCTTGTGCTGCAGCTGGGGGTTCCTGGGTTCCCCAGCCTGGTTTGGGTGGTAAAGCCCTGGCCTCATAGGGGGCTCTCCCTGCCCCAATCCTGCCCTCAGACAGGCACCACAGCACCCTCAGGAGCCAGGACCTCCCTGCATAGCCAGGCTAGGAGTTCGGTGAAGTACACCTCAGCTCTTGCCCTGCTTTTTCTCTTGGGTTTCCTTTCTTTGGAAACCAAGGCATTCAGGAGGTGTGGAAAGAGGATCCAGACCTCGGCCTGATCTGGTGTCCCCAGCTCCTGATCCCTATGCTTAGGCTTAGCTTGAGGGTTTCTTACCGTATTTCACTGGCTCTGGAGGTGTGCACAATAGTGAGCCTAACCCTCAGAATCTCTGGGTACCGGCAAGTTTTCTGGAAATTACAGTTCTTAGACAATCCATAAAATTATATGACAGTGGAACAAGCAAAAAAATACTTTTATCAGGAATATTATGATATAATACTGATTTTTCTTTACAGAGTAAATTCTGTGAAGATTTAGACAGATGTTTGAGCATTTCACATGTCAGTATTTCCACAGGTTTCATTAAGATGACTCTTATTGTCTATGAGGTAAGAGGTAATGATACTGTATATTACTTCAAAGACTGGACCTTCCAGCTGTGATTGAAATGTCTGCTGTGAAAAGGAACAGAGAAAACAACTGCACACTGAAGTGAGGATTCCCAGTTCTGCAGGAGGCAAGTGCATTGGGACCACCAGTGGTGTCAGCTGATGGGTATTTCTGATAACTGCAAACAGTTTTTCAAGTACGGGTACAATTACTGAGAAGAAATCAAGGGTAAATTTGGTGTCTGTGGAGGGGAACATTCACCACTCAAGAGTTCTTATAAAATATTTAAATACCCTTAGTATTTATCTGCCGCTTTAATTCCCCATAAAATACATTCTACCAGTATGTACCTGCCAAATATTCAGATGCCTTAGCTTTGTGTTTTATATTAAGTTTTTATTTCTGTCAATTTGTATTTTAGATTCCAAATCAAGAAGCTTTCAAGATAGTTTTGATTAATTTTGGGCACAACGTGGCTTCATTTCTTTTTTATGTTTTGATGGTAATTTACCGTGGCATAAAATTGCTTTGCATTAAACTACACTCATGAATCAAGAGTCTTTTCCATTAACAAGATCCATTTAAAGACTAAGCCCACCTACAAATCAACTATTTTGTGTCAGTTTCAGTAATTATTGTTTAGAAAGAACTGGTACAATGGCACCATGAATTATTTCAGTGCATAGATGATTTAGATAAATAGAATGGAAATATTAATACAACTGGTACTGTGCTAAATTACCTGGCAGAGGCCATAGTTTAGGGTCTGTTATTCTCCAAAGTGGAAAAAAAGGGCTTTAGTTTATGCTGCTTTAGATTGCAACAGTATTTCTTAAAGAGAGCTCTATTCATTAGTAAATAATCCAGGGCTACCTTAGCTCTCTAGCTGGGAAGTAAAGTAATATCTAATGACTGGAGCCCCAAGGTGCTTTAACTCCAATTTATGTGTTTTTAAAAAAAAAAAAATTAAATATTTATTAAATGTATAATGTGTATGTATACATTTATATATACCTAAAATGTTCAAAGAACTATTCTCTTGCTCATAAACTTGTTTAGAAAGGCTGGCACGTTAAAAGGACATCAGGTAGCATCCACTGAGTTGATGACAGCTGTAAATGATGTGTCTGTAACATCTTTGCTCTGAACAGCCTTATTGAGCTTATTTCAGTTGATTTCAATGTGGAAGATATTTTTGTACTATATTCAATAGTTGTGCATTATTTACAGTAGTTCACTATGTCACATAAATAACAGACTTACCACATTAGTTTTGTAATTTCCAAAATTTGTGTCTGTCTTTGTGATTTCAGCAGATGTAGTCAATATAACAGATGAAATAATCTGAAAGTATGGATGAAAATCAGACAGTAAATTCTTGGCTTTCATCAAATACCTGAAAATCAGTGGCTGAGGCACTAGAAATACTATTTTTATTCCCCTTCTTCTTGCACACTTTGCATTTTTTTACTACCCATCTCTTAAGTTGCTCTAATGTATTGAGTGTGCTTATGAAGCATTTTAAATTTGATTATTCAGACAATATGGCAAAATTCTGACAACAGAATTTGTCTTCCGCTATAAGTTATGGTAAAGATACAACTGATTATTCTAAAAGCAAAAGGCTGATATTAAACAGGGATATTTTAGAAGCTATGATCAAATGTGTCTTACGGCTTGCTGTAGCTGACATGGTTTCAGTAGCTGATGGTCAAGTTAAGCCTGTTTGTTTTCATAATGCTAGTATTTGTTCATCATGTCAGCAATTCCCACCCGGCAAAATTTAACTGGAGCTGCCTTATGTCCTCACAATAGTCCAAGGCAATTGGTGCCTTCTCTTTACAATTAGTTTTCCTTTTCAGGAGTGAGGGAGAAGGCTGTCTTTTGCTCAATGCAAGTGAAGTGATCCTTCCTTATACCTGGAGACTCACATCAAAGCTCTGAGAAATGAGAACAAGCCCATTTATCTCAGTAGGTGTTAACTTACATGCCCCAAAATGATTGCTTTACATCAAGTTTCTCAACATGCCTTAACATTTCAGTGTAGTCAAAGTATATAAGGCTATGACTGCTGGTTAGTTGCTTGTAAAATAACGACAGACCAGCTTAGGCCACAGAGGGTGTGGGATCAGGCTGTTTCATCTTTGAACCTAACCCGAGCTTTTATTTCACCTGTTGGATACCTTAGGAGGGTAGGAACAAACATCACTCTATTAGCTACTTGGTTCGTTTTCAAGCTCTTATCTGGAAGAACAGTGAGAGCTATCTTTTCATTTTGCTGTGCTTCACTTCACTTCTTGTGTAGTTTCTGATGTCTTCATGCCCAGAGTGGAGGTCCAAGCTCTAAAATCTGTAATTTCCTGGCTTGCCTAGAGTTGTGTCCAAATCACCCGAACAGAGATCCCAAGACTGAGGGACACTAAGGCCTTATGTTATGACTGCCTGCTCAACATGCTTTTTTTTATTCCTTGTCATTAGACTTTGGAACAGCCTGATATGAGACCTGTCAGTCATCACATGCAATAGCATCAGAAGCTAGTCCTCAAAGGCCAGCACTGACATGAGAAACTGATTCTGCTTCTAGGGCTCCTGCTGTCTGTGGTGCAGCCAAACCAGAAATTGTGTCACCTTCAGACAATTAAAAAGAATAATTGAGGTTTTTATTGAATTAAATTTGAAAATAAAAGACACTGCTTCTTTTACTGTATGTGAACATGTGGATATAGACAAACTTCCTTTCAAAGGGATACTTTCAAAAAGAAATCTAAGACATGAAAATCTGTGAGCTCAACCTTACCTTGAAATCTTTTGAAATTGCAGACTTCCATTGTGTGAATATATACATTTTGCTTGTGAACTACTGGTAAGGCTCGTTGATTGACATCTCCACAAAGCCTGCTTAATGCTGAAGGATGACATTGCCATTATATTTTTTTTAAGTTGGCCTCTTTGATGGCTACAAGAATTTCTTGGTAGGAGAAGCACATTGTTTTAGTATATGTCTCAACTGGGCTAACCTTCCTGCTCTCAAAGGATTAATTGGAGCTCCCCTACTACTTGAAGTGGTTAATAAAATGTGTATCTGACAAGCAAATCAAGTCAACTGGTCCCCCTGCCTAGGTAAAAGCTGTTAAGCCAAATTCTAAAAATCTGAGGAAACCCTCAAAAAACAAGCAATCTCTTTGCCACCTCACTGTAAAATGAGATTCCTGAAGTGTATGACAATTAGCTATAACGAATTTTCTGCCAAAGCCTAATACAGAGCTGTGGGGTTTTTTCCCTGACAATGTTTAACTGCAGTTAAATATGCCAAGTTGACATTTGCCTGCAATTACCATGGAGCCATATTGAGATCTTCACTCTCTGAAGAGAATTTGAATGACTACAGCGTCTTCTAGGATAACATGTCTTGTTTTCATTAATCTTTGTAGTGATTTTCACTGTTGGCAACCCATGACTGGAACCCAGCTCTTATAGCGTCTTCTGTTTTGCTTTGGGAACTTGCATAACTTTTTCTGTAAAATAAAAAAAATACAAAGTCCTGAATGAAATTTCAAACATGAAGCATTATTAAATACTAATAATGCGATTTAAGGTCCTCACATAGTAGGTCCTAGTTTCATTCAAAGTTATTATTCTATGTCCTTTGTTGCAGTGTTACCCAATAAAATGTATGGGTATCTAAATATTAACTAATATAAACCACCTGAAGACTCTAAATCTGTGCATATTCTGACTATAACTGAACTCAAAGCTGATGTCATACTCTCAAGTTAGGAGAAGGATGTGGGGATAGAGCAATGCAGTTAGAAATCTTCTATTTTCTCTTCTGCTCAGGCACGCTCAGAATTATGAATCATTGAAATGACTTTCTAATTTACTGAAAAGTCAGACCAGCTCTCTGGCAAAACTTGCTGTTCAGCCTTTGTAATGCCTGCCAATAGGTGTTTAGTCTGAAAGCACAATTAATAACATTAGTGGAATATCACTGTCCAAGGAAACCTTTTACATTGGATTTGTTAAAAAAAAAAAAAAATATCTTAGACTTTCCTAATAGATGATTGTCCACTGTGCTTGCCCATAACTTTACAATTCTCTTTCAAGGGTGAAATACAGGACAACTGTTTCTAATCAAGGATATTCAACAGAAATCTAGCAAACCTGCTGTCCTGGTTTTGGCTGGGATAGAGTTAATTGTCTTCCTAGTAGCTGGTACAGTGCTATGTTTTGAGTTCAGTATGCGAAGAATGTTGATAACACACTGATGTTTTCAGTTGTTGCTAAGTAGTGTTTAGACTAAAGTCAAGGATTTTTCAGCTTCTCATGCCCAGCCAGCGAGAAAGCTGGAGGGGCACAAGAAGCTGGGAGGTGACACAGCCAGGGCAGCTGACCCAAAGTGGCCAACGGTGTATTCCATACCATGTGACGTCACATCTAGTATAGGAACTGGGGGGAGTGGGGGTGGGGGATCGCCGCGCAGGGACTAGCTGGGTGTGTCGATCAGCGGGTGGTGAGCAATTGCACTGTGCATCATTTGTACATTCCAATCCTTTCATTATTACTGTTGTCATGTTATTAGTGTTATCGTTATCATTATTAGTTTCTTCTTTTCTGTTCTTTGTTTCTGTTCTTATCTCAACCCACAGGTTTTGCTTTTTTTCCTGATTTTCTCCCCCATCCCACTGGGTGGGGGTGGAGTGAGTGAGTGGCTGCGTGGTGCTTAGTTGCTGGCTGGGGTTAAACCACAACACCTGCTACTGAACTGCAGACATAGAAATGAGCTATGTAATCGGAAGATGATATACACTTGAGTAGGCAGGGTGTTACATTTTTAGAAAGGAAGGAAAACACAGTGGAACTAATTGCCAATGTGTAGTTACACCACCTATGTTAGTATATATGTCAGCAATAATTTGAGAAGCATGCCTCTACTCTGCAGCCACATTTGTTGATTTGGAGGTCACTAATACCTTCCGTCTCCTTGTCCCCATTAGTTAACGTAAAACATAAAAGCTAAATTCCTCACAATATTTGTTAAACTCTACTTCAGAGAAAATCCAGGCTTTACAGAAGCAACCTGATATGTGATAGAATCAGCTGGTTTATGTACTACAGACTGTGCATGACTTGGATTTGTCATTTTCCTAGCTGTAGAAATAGGAAGTAGATCATAGTGATTCTCTACCTTATTTCAAGAAGTTGTAGATAGTATGTTAAAGGTGGTAAACTGCTCAGGTAGTGATATACAAGCTGTACAAGTAACACAGAGAAATAATGCTCCTCATTTCTGAGCAGCATTTTCAGCACAGCCATCACACACTGAGACATTGACTTTTTTACTAATGAGTTGTGACAAGACCCCAATTTGGCCAGATCCTTGAAGTGGAACCGTCTGCATCTTTTCCTTAAAGTGAGAGTGCCGAAAACCACTAATGGCTTTCCAATTACTAAAGCTCTGCCTTATTACAGCACAAGGAACAAGGAAACTCTTGAAATAGAGAGAAGTCAGATTTGCTGGGTGAGACATTAAAAGGTCTGACAAAAAAAAAATTCCCCAGCCCCTACTTCTTGTATTCTTCTAGGGTGGGATCTTTCCTCAAGTCCTGATCTCAATCTAGCAATTTCCAATGACTTTCATTTTCTTTTCTGTGCCATGCAGTCCGTTATGGTTTTGCACCCCACTATTTTAGGGAGACTTTACATCTCTGTTTGTCAGTAGACTCCCTCTCCTGCAGACCAGAAGGTTCCCCCCAGCTGATCTTGCTCAGTGGCTTCCAGGGACAGCTCCAACTTTCCTTCATGAAGTTCTGCAACTTCCACTGCTCTAGAACAAAACAGTGAGCAGACAGCTTTTCTTGCTGATGATGAACACTTCTAAAAACAAAATAGACAGTAAATCGGCTTTGTAATCAAGCCCATCATGCACACTATATACGTCATTGTCAAAGAAGCTTTCATGGAGTTTATTACTTCATCTCGACTCTTGAATTGGCCAACACTAGCAGCACCAAGCTTCTTGTAAGCAGGATTGGATGCAGGTGCACAGAGAAACTGTTGAAGCTACACATGGCCTGGCATGGATCTATCACATCAGGCAGTGCAAATCCAGTGTATGTAGAGCATATTTGTGAAGTTTTCATTCTGCAAACATTACAGACCTTTTTTTTTTATTCAATTAAGAGAAAAAGTCTTTTATGAGCTACTCATCATGTGTTTTGGTAGAGGTTGTCTCTTCTGGAAAAGCTATTGTGTGGTCATATATTTTACCAAAATGTGTTTATGAGATCATGAACTAAAGGCATTGGACAACTGCAGTGGTAGCAGTTTTTTATGGACTTTTGAGGGCTTGGCTTTGTACCCTGCATGACTTCACAAGACTGTACTTATATTTTCTGTGCATGGACATAGTAGTTCAGACTTTTGGCACCATGTAAATGAACCAAAAGCCACTGGTGCATGCAGGGTTTAAAGATGAGGACGGAACAAAGGAGGTATTAAAAGGCAAAGTGAGCTGCCTAGAGTGGCACATGAGGCTGGAGACAATAGGTAGAATAAGAATCAATATTTTATGTCATATATGATGAAGTTATTTCAGGAAAGAAAGTCCACCTGGGTCTTATTGCTAGTCTAGCTATATCAGCCATAAGCAAGTTTGTTGTTTACTATTTCTTTAATCCCCAAGAAACCTCAAATTTCAAAAATCCAGTATTGATACAGTCGTATAATTTTAGATGAATATCTTTGCTGTTGAAATAATTCACTTAATGTGGTTGTGCAACTTCAATGGCAAAATGGCTGGGGATCTTGTAGATTCATCCCTAATGGTAGAGCCTGTTACATTAGTCTACCCGATGGGTATGTTGGTTATTAGCTCTTGGGGCAAGAGCTGCCTGGGCACTGATTGTTTATCAGTCATAATGGCCTCTGGACCACGATGTGCAATCTGCAGAAGGACATGTAATTGAAGTGGAGGAATACAGAAACAAGTGGTCTTTCGTTTATGTGCCTCGGTTGGTATGGGAATAGAGGTTTTTTTGCTTGTGGGGTGGGAGGCTGTTTGCTTGTCTGTTCTCGAAGCCGGGACAGTTCAGTGGACCTGACCCAAAGCCTCTCAGAAGCATAGACAGAATTAATTTTTTTCTGTTCCAAGAATGAGGGCTGTGGCTAGTTCATTTCTGCCACAGAAAGAAGTGAGAAAGGTAGGGAAAAGGGACAGGACTAGGATCAAAAACTTTTGGGAGGGTCCTGCAGAGCAGGCTTTATCTCTTGCCTGTGAAGAGGAGAAGGGAGAGGTTGCTGCCTTACATTTCCCTGCCTTTCCTTACCCACACTGTGTGAGGGCAGCAGTGGGAGCCCTTTCTTTTTTTTTTCCTTTTTAACACCATGATACAGGCAAAGCAGAAAGAGGAGTGATAGTTGTCCTAGCAACTGCCTGATTTTGCTAAACATAGAATGTTTTATGCGTTATAGATGTATACACACACTGATTTTTAATTACACCTCCTCCCTGGATTTTCAAAGTTTTCATTTAGTGTGCAACAAAAGCTGTTGTGATAGCTTCATTCTGTATAGACTGATAAATATGTATCAGCCTAAGGAGCAACAGGTCCCTGACCCATGATCAGAGTTGGCCTTTCTCAATATATATAGCTATTTAATTCTCCCACTCTCTCCTTGCTGTAAAGATAATGCAGAATATGAAAAGAGGAATTTGGCCTATGCATTAGGCACATGATTCACTATCAAAATCCTCGGTTACATGGGCAAAGGACAGAATGTGAGCAAGCCTCGGCTCAGTCCCTGCTCCACCCTCCCTGCTGACCTGCAGGCTCTGCATTTACTCTCTATTGGAAGAGTACAACATGGGAAAGCTACTGGGCAGTGTTGTTCTACGTGTATTTTAAAAATAACTGGACACCCCACCAATTTAAAAAAAACATATCAAAATGAAGGTTTACAATTCAGATACCTCCTCAGCCTTTCAAATTTAAATGCAGAATGAATAAAATAAAACAATGAAAGATAATTTATTACCTGAATTTCTTGTTGGAGACAAATGACCTGGTTTCGGCTGGGATAGAGTTAATTTTCATTCTAGTAGCTGGTATAGTGCTATGTTTTGGGTTCAGTATGAGAAGAATGTCGATAACACACTGATGTTTTCAGTTGTTGCTAAGTAGTGTTTAGACTAAGTCAACGGTTTTTCAGCTTCTCATGCCCAGCCAGCGAGAAAGCTGGAGGGGCAGGAGAAGTTGGGAGGGGACACAGCCAGGGCACCTGACCCAAAGTGGCCAATGGGATATTCCATACCATGTGACATCATGCCCAGTATATAAACTGGGGGGAGTTGGCCTGGTGGGGGGAGGGTTCGGGAACTAACCAGGCATTGGTCGGCAGGTAGTGAGCCATTGCATTGTGCATCACTTGTTTTGTATATTCCAATCCTTTTATTATTATTGGCATTTTATTATTGTCATTATCATCATTACTAGTGTCTTCCTTTCCATTCTATTAAACTGTTCTTAACCCATGAGTTTTACTTTTTTTTCCCCAATTCTCTCCCCCATCCCACTGGGTGGGAGGAAATAAGTGAGTGGCTGCATGGTGCTTAGTTGCTGTCTGGGGTTAAGCCACGACACACAGGCTAATATAACATGACCTCAGGTACTGGAAATCTTACATAGTTTGGGCTGTCTTTAGTCCACTGATTCTGGACATAAAGACTGAATAACTGAAAAGTAATTTCTTGAGTGGGCAATGTGTTGCAATGTCGACAATGTGTTGGGAGTCCTGGAATGTGAAATGGGAATTAATTCAAAAATCCACTATAAATGAGAAACATAAAAATGGGAAAATTTCAAACTTTTCAAATAAACTGAAATTATAAATAAACAATAACTACACCACAGTTTTATATGCTATTTCATGGAACCTGTAATATTTCCTTTTGTAAGAACAACTCCTTAGTTAGAGACCAAGCATGATGGCTTGTTAATAAAATCTTCGCTAAAATATGTATGTAGTTCTGGGGCCTGGGTGGAGGGAGAAGAACAGGTAGCGGGCTGTCCAGAGCTGCTGGCTCCCCAGCTTGCAATCTCAGCAGGGACACCAAGTACAGAATAAACCTCTCACCCCTAGGTGTCTCCCCAGGTCAGACTTAAGAAATGATGGCAGAATAATGTACAAAAGTTTATATCTGACATTAACCATTCTTACTTGTCCTGCAGAGAAATGTTATCATCAGCCACTTTCAGATGTTTGATGTAAACAAACTTTTTCCAAAGATACGTAGCTTAAGTTTAACTACATTCTCTATATTATGACTGTGAGGGTCATCTGTGGTCACAATTTTTCAGAAAACATTACATTTTAAACTTCCTGGGATCCTTGCATTTCCTATGTAGCATAATTAGTTGTACTTTATCTGTTGAGGTTTTGTTTTCAGTGAATCATTAGGATCATTCATTTCAAGTCTAAATGTGAAGCATGGTTCAACTTCCTTTCCTGTAAGAAGGACATACAGCCTGATTGCTCATTAAAATAAAACAAAAAATGCCACTGAGAACCTTAAAATTCATATTTTCTTTCTTCTCAGTGTGTGTGAAGAATGTTAAGAATCCACATTAGATCAGAAATTAAATGAGGAGAAAAATATTTCATTCCGGAAAGGGCTCACATGCTGTCACTGGCATAAGAAGTTGAAAAGAATAGAAAGTCTGTCACTTTTCCCAGCCAGCGGGGGGGGGCACAATTTAGATATGCTACTAGAAAGATCAATTTTTTGATGGCACGTTGCAGAAGAAGAAAGTTTACGAATAGTGTTAGAGAGTTAAAAACAAAGTAATAATACTGATGTCTGTTTCAACATATCAAATAATGCAGAAATTCTATTTGATTTACTTTTCCATGTCTAATTAAGTCCAAACCCATAGCTTTCAAAAACATATCCATTAAGTTAACTCTATAGTCAAATCTGAAAGACATTTTCTTTCATGTTCTGCATGGTTCTCCACTTGCAGCAGGGTTAAATGTATGGTTCTGCTTAATTAGGTGAGACCCCACATCCAGCTTATTTATTCAATTGATTTCTCTTTGCGTGTAGCATTAGTGGTCAGAATTTCAGCTGTAGGAAAAGCCCCATATGTTAAATTTCTCAAGGTTTAAAAAAAAAACAGGGGGAGAGGATGGACTCCCAGTGCTTTCGAACCTTGATATTTTAGCCCAGCTTTCCAATCAATAGCTTAATAGCAACCACTGCAGCCTCGAGATCCCAAAGTGAGAGTTGGCATTTAACTAATCTAATCAGTTGAGAACATTTAGATCCGTGGAGTCAGAGCTATTACACTTACTGAAAAACCGGGTACAGAGTTGAAACAAGGGACATATCCATCATCAAGAGCTATGTCTCAGGTAGGGCTTCGGATCTTACAAATGCATTGTTGCTTTACGTGCTAAACTTTACTGCTAAATAAAGACAAGTTTATTCTATCATGAATTTTACTTGCCAAGTGAGTCTTCATAAGATGAAGGAAACATTTTTGTGGGGACAACCTTTTACTTCATTTCAGAGTTTTCCTGACAAACAAGAAAGTATATCATTATTGTTGTCTTAAACACAAACTGGGCTTTAGAGGCTTATAGGTAAAGTGTCACTTTCCACATCTTAAGTAGTTTTCCCTGATTAATTTTGATTTTATACTCTGGGCAGAAAAATGGTATCTTTTGTTTTATTTCTCTCTGCTCCCTTTCCCCTCGGGGCAGGGGATGGACAAGGTGGGAAGAGAAGTAAACCATTTGTGTTTTAGTTAATCTTCCTTCTCAATGACCAGAAGAGTTCAGAGGAAAAATAAAAAACTTCCTTTAATGGTACATAAAATGAAGCTACAAATATTTTGGATTTTAATCTGCCTCTAGGAAGACCAACATAAGTATTTCAGCTGTAGTCTTCTGTTTGTATTGGACTGAAACAAACTGTTTTGTGTGTTCTACCTTTGAAAATGCACCTTCGTGCTTCTTATTGCTTTTCTATTTTGGGACCTGCAAAATTTTGTCTAGGCTGTGTGTGTGTGTGTGTGTGTGTGTTTGGATTTTTTGTGGGTATTTTAAGGATAGTTGCAAGGAAATCCTGGCAGGCATCAGGTAGTCTTGCCTGTCATTAATCCAAATTTATTCATTTTTTCATGTCTGTGTTCACTCTCTCTATAATTTGTCATGTTAAAGATGTAAAAGGTTGTTAGAACCTTGTTACCTAGACTTCACTATGATGTTGTACTATACCTCCCTCTTTCTGCTAAACTCATGGGGAAAATTACTAACCAAAAAAGAGTATGAGTACTAAAATACAAGAGTATTTTTTCAGTCTAATTATACTCATTGTGCAGTTGGTTATAAGATGAGTCCATCTGTGAAATATTCTAACTTACTTAGCTGAAACGGGGTTGATTTCTGAGCAAGCAGAGTTAACACTTTTTTAAGCTATAGCTGAGAAAGAGAAGGGATGTAAGTTTTAAATGAGTTACTAAAATGTAGCACAACAAAAAGTCCTTTAACAACTTCTCAAAGCTTTATTTTTATGTATATGTATTTCATATCAAACTACAGTTAACATTTTTCCATGTACAAAATAAGTATGCGCAAAGTTGTGTATGAACTTTCAGTATAGACTTGGGTTCTTCTAATTCAAAACCAAACAGAATTTGACATTGTGTTTTGTTGCTCTGAGGCAATAATTACTCTACTGTCCTTTGTGGCTCAGGAAAAAATAACCCAAGAATTAACAGACTACATGTTGATTATAATTTCCTGGTTAGTAATGCCCATGCTGGTAAGAAGAATGGAAATGAAATGAAATTCTCCTTCTCCTGTTGCAGCATGCCAATTGGAGGTCTTATTTTCCAATTCTCAATGATAGACTTAGACTGCTTTCACCTTCTGTGTCCTGTTGGATGCAGTCCTTGTCTCATTTATAAGCTTTCTCATTCAGTGCTACTTTATTTGCAGGGATTTTAGGTCAATACGTCTTTACCTGTGATCCACAAAGTTACAATAGAGAGCAGATAGGGTCAAATGAGGAAACCTGTCAGTTTAGCCAGTTCTAAGGTGCAGGTAAGGGACTACCAGCAGCGAAGCCTTCTCTTTGGCTGGCTTTCCTCCTTCAGCCTTTTATGTCTGTGTGTACACATGTGCATGTATTAAACAATCTTTTCCCCTGGCCTCTAATATTTTTTGTGTCATGTGAATGATCCAGTCTTTTTTCCTTCAACATGTCACAAAAGTTATCAGAAAACATTCCATCCTGTCTAGTTTTGCCAACATTGTTTTGTTTACCACTGCTTTGTGGGGATATATGTCACCCAGGCTGCTTAACGGGGCTTTCCAAAAAGTTTTTTGATGTTGTTATTGTATTGGTCTGAAGTATAGGCATTTTTTTTGTGAATATGAAGACATCATAGTTGTCTCACTTAGCTTAACTTAGTCATTAAAAATGAATAAATAAAAATTAATTTGCATATGTAATCATAATTACTGAACACTTCTACAACGTATTCTTGTTCATACACCTTTTAACCCAATAGGCTGTTTCCTCATTTTCTTGGACAAGTGAGGTGTTGTTTTGTGGTTTTTCTTTTTTATTATTATTATTTAGTTTCTTTTTTTAATTTTAGTTTTCTTTTTTTTCTTTTTTCTTGTTTTATTCTGTCCTAGAAGGTTCATTTGATTCTTGTAAGGAAACCTCAATGCCACTGTTAGATACCAGGAACTAATTTTGATTAATTGATTACTCCAAATGGTTAATTTTTCATTTGAAACAGTCTATGTTATTCATTAGCCTTTAATCATTCCATGATCTCACAATTAATCCCCAAACCAAATTTATCCTGTAAGTTCTGGTATATGTTAAGATCCATGCAGAGTTTAGAGGCAGGTTTTATTTCTTTTACAGCAATTAATAAAAAATGCTGCGACCTGTTGACTTTTTCTCCGCAGTGCCAAGCCACGTAGCGATTTTTACAGCTTCTTCCTGTGTGACTGTAAGATTCTTTGACTCTGATTCCTGAAATGTAAAGCTTCTGTTACTTCCTGCTGTTAAATCTACTGGAAGCACACCCAATGGAAATCATTATATTAAAAATTAAATAATAAAATTTGTTAGAGAAAAAGTGTGCTAACTAGTAGCAAAAATCAACCAACAAGGGAAATTTAAAGCATACAAACCACTTCTAGATTTAAGCTCGGAGTCTGTCTGCCAATTGCCCTAGGGCTGACTTCTCTGGGAAGGGCATCAGTATGGATTTCCTAACACTGGTGCTCAAGAGTGCCACTCGCCTAACATGAAATTGTCCCCCTGAGCTGACTTAAAGGCACCCGGAACATGATCCATTGCTCCGGAGACTTTGCACACCCATGTGTGAGGTGAAACGCAGCAAGACTAAAGACTGTGCCAGGGCGGTGGAAAGAAATGAGGAAGAAAGGAAGGAGTAATTGGGCCCAGCTCTATAAAAGCCCTTTACTGTCAGAACAAGGAGGGAACACTGGCTCTGTGCGCTGCGGGGCTGCAGCCGGTGTTTGTGCTGGGTGTTCGGGGCACAGGGACTGTGGGGTGCAGCACAGCTCCCTGTCCCACAGGGTGGCTGCACCCGGAGAGCAACAGCGAACCTTGTACCTAACATGGGCCTCTTCTGCTGGGTTTTGGTGTGGGTATATAAAAAAGACCTAATAGACTTTATGAGAATGCGTAGGGTATATTTTTTTTTCCTCAGGAGAGGGATGGTAAAAAGTCATGAAAGTGGGTATTTGAAGTCTTTGTATAAATATTTCCAAAGTGAAAGATGGAAAGGAAATTAAAAAACAACAAACAATAGTATAGAGGGAACTTTGAGATGCTACTTTCTTGTGGTGGGGTAAAGCACATTGGCAATAATTTTAAAATATATATGTATTTTGAAACCCCTAGAGGATAGGGCCTAACAACATTAATAAGAAGTTGAGCTATACCAGTATAGGTTGATACACTTATGAATTGTTTTGATGTGTAACTGAAGTTTCACAAAGTCAAAATGGCAATGTGTTCTTCCATTCATATTAGGATTTACAAACTGAAAGGGGGGGGGGCAATAAAAAAAAAAGACAAAAAATAAATGTGGTATTGCAGGAAAGTACAGCTCATTTGTAGTTCTTACCAGCTGCATTTTTGGCACAAAGCCTATTGAAAAGAATGGCCTAAGAATTATGTGGTACCCAAAAGTGAAAGCTACTGTATTTCCTAGCCCTTTCAGTGATAAGAACATCAGTCTGTGAGCAGATGCCTATCATGCTTTGCCTTTTGCTATAAATATTTATCACTTAAATGTTGCCTGTATAATTTAAAAGGCCAGTATAAAAGGCAGCAAATGAATGTGCACAGCTTTAGCATCAAGAAGGTTAGTAAATAAATAACATCAACCTCAATTTACAGATGTGGAAACTGAGGTGTTACAACCTTGTTCAAGCCACAATCAAGATTCAAGGAACCCACTGGGGCTAAAGCTGTTAATTTATATGTATTTATCCAGTAGACTCAATGCACACATAAAAATACCATCAGATTTGACGAAGTAGAGCTTTCGTCTTTCTCCTGTTTCAGCTGTTGGGTTGCATTGTAGTCAGGGATGCATTTTATGCACAGTGTCAAGGAGCTGCATATGTCACAAAGTGAGTTGGCTGATGCATATGTAAAAACACAGTTATTCTGGAACTGCTCCCCACATGACAGCACTTTTTCTGAAATTTAGCATCTAGAGGGGAGAACTGCTTCCAAACAGCTGTGATGGTCAGTAGATTGGGGGCTTTGGGTTGTTTGTTTGGTTGGGTTTTCTTCTTTGTTTGTTTGGGTTTTGTTTGTTGTTTTGGGGTTGTTTTTTTTTAAGCTGACAAGCCCTAGGAAGCAGGAAAGTGCATTAAATGTAAAATCAGATGGCTAAACTGGAATTCTTAGCTTCTTGGAGAATGTTATTCCCATCTTTAAGATTAGTTTAACATACCGCTTCTTACTTAATTTATTTATCATGAAGAAATGATGAAAGACAATTAGCAGTCAACCTTCCTTCTTTCACCTTTTTTTATTTTGCCTTGCTACTTTAAATATAATTTCAAGATGATGTATAATAAAAAGCCTACTATGGTTGATAGATGAATTTTTTAGCCAGTGAAAAATAATGAAATTCCTTATTACCTTAAAACTTGCAGGAAAATGTTTAAATAATTCAATTTATTTAATTGAGAGCTAAATAATTAATATGTTCTTGTTGTTCACCTTTACATGCATTTATATTACTGCAGCAATTTATAGTGTGGAAATTCTACTCTCATCTTTTAATTTTTTTTTTCCTCTCTCCTTATTTGGCTGGATTCTTTTAACTGAAAGACAATCCCTTCAACAATAAATTATGAAAACTTTAATAAAGAGGAAAGCTAGTTAGATATTTAAATGTATAAATCTCACTCATCTGACATGCATTGTGTCATTTTATTTGTGACATCAGGTTTGCCTGTTTGGAATTTCATATTTCCAAACAGAAGAGAATGTAAGAGTTCTAATTCAAAGCATCAATCACAGAAAATGAACATAACCTAATGTCACTGCTGAATCAGGCCATCAATTTATTGCTTTGTAAAAGCAATCAGCAAGCTATCAAGCAATAAAGTGTATGAGATAAGTGCTTCTTTTGAGACAGCACAGCCATTGACAATGATATACTGATGGAGAATAGCAACTATTTTCCAGCATAGTATGCCTATTACTTGTTAAAAGCTCTGAACTGTTCAACAGATGTGAAATATGTTTCTTATTATTATGGACCAATCTAGTTTGTTTAATAGCCTTGTGTGTGACTTAGATTTGCTGTCGTATTTAATGAGGTTATATTTGTACTCTCTGGCTCTTTTGTTTTAGTTGAGGAAAGTATGACTTCAGTTTTTCACTCCATTTTCCAAGGAACAGTGAATACCTGGACAATGTTCGTTTCACTTGCTTATTATGGAAAGTTCTACAGAGCAAATTGCAGAGCCATTCAAATCCTGTCACTGTACCACAAGAAAAAAATATTTTACACTGTGCTAACAAGATGCAATTGAGTTTTTCATAGACATCTAAAATGCACGCCTTTAGTACTGATTTTTTTTTCTTCTTTACTCCCATGTCCTGTTTGCTTGTGATAAAAGAGGGAGATAGGAAAAGAGTAGGATAGCATATAGTCAGCTCACCTGATCTGTGCTGATGAAGTGCATATGTTATATTGGTATAGTGAACCCTGCAACTGTTATCTGCTCCAGGCAGGAGGTCTAGAACTAACAATCTCATCTGTGTCATCGATGCTGGGAAAAGCTGATGTGGCCTCAGGGACAATGAACTGTTAGAAATAAAGCATTAAAAAAGTCTTTGCTACTCTTGATAGGTCCTAAAGGATTGCTGTGGTAGTTGGTATCACACAGTTAAATTTACTAGCCTGCTATCAGAAGGTCTGGTGAGATTTCCAGCAGAATTTTTAATCACTTAACCTTTCCCATTGCATTAAGATCAGCTGTCAGGGGCCTCCTTTCTTAATGATTAATAAAAACCTCCATTGTCTCCACATTTTCTTTACCTTTTAAACTCCAGTATATTCCTAGAACAGTTTTGTATCCCAGGGAATTAGTAGTCCCATGTTAAGATCATATCTTATTTGCTTAAATGCACAATTTTAAAAATGTGAATGACTGTGGCTTAACCCACTGTTTTGTGCTAACTTTTGGTAGGATTTAATGTGGGGATTCCTAGATAAAGAAAGTTTAAGTTTCTCAATTATAAATAAATGAAGGATTTTCCTGTATAGTCAATCAATATATGGGTTTGCTGACTTTGAAATCAGATGTTTGTTATTTTTTCCAGCTCTGTTCTAAAAAGTGTATATTCAACTCCCATTTACAAATATGAAATAAAAAAAAAATCACAAAGTTCCTTTGAGGATAAACAGTATGGTTATTAAATTAATAAAAAAATGAAAACTTGAAGAACAGTTATGGTAACTTTCTCTTACAGTAGCATAGGGAAGGGTGGCAGACTAGGAATAGGAATGACCGATCCCCACTCGAAGTCCTTTTCCTCAGTTGCAAGGAGTTCTTAAAATACACTTTTTACTGTCTCATTCAAGCACTGTCTTATGGTACCTAAGGTGACATGGTCAACAGCTTTCTCATATTGTTCTTTCTCTCAGGAAGCTCATGAAATCTTGCATTGAAATGTGCTGTGTTCATACTGTTAATTTTCTCTTATTTAAAGAGATGTGTGTAATACTATATATCTATTCTAGGCAAAGTAAGGTCAAATATATGCATTTTGAACTTGCTGCTGGAAGTGATAGCTGTCTTTGATTTCCATGCAATGTCACTCATCAGTTTTTGGACATCTCTGAAGGAAATTTTATGCCTGGTACAAATGGCTTTCTGGTTATTGTCCACTTCTCTTATCCCTCAGCATTGAATCTCCTATTTTGAGTTTCTTTACCATCCTGTAAAGACACTGCTAATGAACACAGGAGTAGAAAACACTTCTATTTTTATAACTCTGGGCATGGAAGTTCAATAAATAAAGGTAATTAAAATGAAATTTCCCACTGAGTAAAATTTCTGTTATACGTGTGCAATTAAATAGCATTGCACTACTTGAATATCTGCTTTATAAAACTCTGATCAAGAGACTGAAAAAATAGAAAGCAAACACTGGGAAATTCTAAAAGCAAAGTGTTTTTCTTTTCTTACCCATTCTAATTGAAAGTACCTCTCTTTCTCCCACCATTGAGCTTCTCCTCTATAATTTCCTTGTTTTAGGAAGAACTTCGTCCTGAAACATAGAAAAAGAGGACCATTTCATAGGTGACTACAAACAGCCAAATTTTAGAAAACACTTCTCATTGAAGAGGTTCTCTGTTTTCACAATGCCTCCAGTTCAGATTTAAATTTCTAAGTGTTAGCTAAGTAACATAGTTAGGTAAATTACAATTAGCTGAAACAGGCTTCAGAAAGCTTTAAACACACAAGACACTTTGAGGTCTGGAACAGCTGAGTCTGATTTTGCCAAAAACTCAGGCATTTTTTGAAGTTATCACTCCATTTACCCATGACTGTCTGGATAGGAATGGTTTTATCAAGAGGTTGGCTGGCTGAAGCAAGTACATTAAATACTGTGGCCTGATGTCAGTAACCCTTGTGGAATAGAAGGGAAACTATCTAGGAAAGCCTTTAAGAAATATGTTTTAAAATGTTCTTACAAAACATCTCGTTACAAATCTGAGATGTGATTCTGTGAACCTAAGTACATTTTGCTTTCAATTAATTTTTAATCCATTTGTCAAAAAAAACCCAAACCCAAACTACTTTTAAGTGTCCCCTATGGGATATCACAACTTTTATTCCTCTTATGTTTAACTTCAGCATTTATGTTTCTGCTTGATAGCACAGGGTCAGCTAAATTCACACTGTACATCTTTTTATCTTGTTATGTGTTAAGAAATCTTATTAAAACCTCAAGTATGCTTTTAATATAGTATTGTTTGAAACTTCAGTAATGAACATGCTTGTCACCCTAGGACTCGGAAGCAGATTTTGAAGAAATAAGGGGGGAAAATTATTGCATATATTGTTTGACTCCAATGTTACCTTTTCAAAATACTCATTTTCTAGTTTTGTCTGTTTTCGAAAGGTTTACATGATATACAAAAGTCATTCTCTTTCAAGAATAGCAATGCCTACACAATGCTATTACATATTGGTTTCGCTTCACTGATAATTTAATACTTGTAAACAGTCCTTCTGTAGACATGTCCTGACATTACTTGCCTTTCCAGCTTTACATTAAACACTAAAATCTAATGGGATATGTAAGCTGGTAATGCTTATCTTTGTACTGTCAGGACTTGGGAATTTTTGCGTTTTCCACAGAGAGGCCAAGTCTTTGAAAGAGTCTACTTGTCCACTCCACGAAAGAAAATCAGTTTGATGACCTGATGGTTGGTACACCAGGGGATTTTATTTATTTATTTATTTATTTGTTTGTTTGTTTGTTTATTTTTAACTACTTCTGCATATGTACTTGAGAAATTAGTTTTATAATGAAAATAAGAAAATAAACTTAGCTCTTGCAAAACAAGTGTTACTGAGCACCAAACAAGAGTGGCTTCTTGCTTTTTTTTGCTTGTGTTACAGATTTAATGATCTCTTCTGGCCTTCCATCTACGTACTGATGTCTAAAAAAATGCTTTAAAAAAACTTCATTTCTTTAGTTTTAAGTATCTTCAAAATTAATTCAAAGTCATACCACAGAAAATTAAAGAACCACACTTATTAAAACCAGCAGAATACCTTACCTCATAGGAAAACTTAGATTAGTAAACTCTTAAAGCTTTTAAGTAAGTTTTCCATTTGTTGCTCGATGGATTCATGCTTTTGAGAGAAACTAAACAAATCCACTGTCAGACATGCTATGAAGAACTAGATGAGGGAAGAATGCTTTCAGCTTATGCAATGATCCATTAAAAAGTATAAATGTTTGCAAACGAGAAACAGAAGAACTAGTGAAATTAAGTTTCACTTGGACTTTACTTTTAGGAGGCAGATAGGAAACAAGGAAACTTGAAATGATGAGGGAAATGGTACAAAGATTGAGAAAGATTATTAACAAGAAAACAGAAGAAACTTCTAATTTATTAACATTCTGCCTGTCCCTCCACAAGAACTGAAGATATAATTGGTTGTCACAAGTACATGCCCTTGTGCTATTCATGATGAGAACGTGTGGTTTATATGCCTCATCTATGAGGTTCTGCAAAGAATATGCCCTCAGCACAGAGTTCTGCCTCTTTTTATTGTTCAGGTTACAGCCATCTATGATGTAGACTTCGGAGGTTTCTGATTCACTTCACTGTGCCCCAGCCGCCCAAATAATCCTTTCAAAAACACCCGAATATATGCTTCTAATTTGTATGATGCAATTGTGTACTACAGCAGCAACTTTAGTCTTGTTTTCTTGGGAAATTTTTGATGCCTCTCTGTTTAACTTCCCAGCTTTGCAAGAAAACAGCAGAAGAATTAAACAGTTCTGCCAATTTTGCAAGAGGCATTTGTTGCTGACAAATGATGAGACCTTCACTTTGTGAAATGGCTTTCTTGGAAACTAGCCTTTGCAGAAAGACACCTACTTTATTCCTCTGTAAACCTGGTCTTGTGCATGAGTGTCAGTGTCATGGTTTAACCCCAGGCAGCAACTAAGCACCATGCAGCCGCTCGCTCACTCCCCCCCCATCCAGTGGGATGGGGGAGAAAATCAGGAAAAGAAGTAAAACTCCTGGGTTGAGATAAGAACGGTTTAATAGAACAGAAAAGAAGAAACTAATAATGATAATGATAACACTAATAAAATGACAACAGTAGTAATAAAAGGATTGGAATGTACAAATGATGCGCAGGGCAATTGCTCACCACCCGCCGACCGACACCCAGTTAGTCCCTGAGTGGCGATCCCCCACCCCCACTCCCCCCAGTTTATACACTAGATGTGACGTCCCATGGTATGGAATACCCTGTTGGCCAGTCTGGGTCAGGTGCCCTGGCTGGGCATGAGAAGCTGAAAAATCCTTGACTATAGTCTAAACAGTACTGAGCAACAACTGAAAACATCAGTGTTATCAACATTCTTCACATACTGAACTCAAAACATAGCACTGTACCAGCTACTAGGAAGACAGTTAACTATCCCAGCTGAAACCAGGACAGTCAGAAAGCCCGTACTGATGCAATCGGAGGCCTCATTGTAATACAGTCTGTAACAAATGTAGGTTAAAAATGATTCTAAGACAATGGAGTTATTTGCTCCTTATCAGTCTTACGAAATCTCTCTCCTGTATCCTTAATGGTCAGTGTAAGTGCATCATAGCTGTAATATTTCTCAATAGTCACAGAAGCCCTGTACAATGAGGATAATTGGAGAATACTTTTTGTGTAATAGAAAACCTACCTTGGAATTCTGCAGTCTGCTAGCCCACCGCTGCTAAGAGAACAGAATCTATGCCTTTAGGTCAGTAAACTAGTTAAAGTCCAAATAAAAGTACAAGTAACCACATAGCCTGTTAAACAGGCTTCTTCTTTTAAACATCTGTTTTCTTGACCATAAATGCCACTAAAAGCAAAGGAGCGAGCTGGAGGAGGTTCTCCTTCATCCTGATGAAGCCATCTAGAGCACTTGTAACTTGGGGATTTGTTTAAAAAGTACTCTTACTCAACACCTACACTTTCCCAAGGGGATGCCAGCCAAGTTTGAGTATTTGTCCAAAGATTCTTCTGCTTATTACACTTTTGTCCTAAGATTCCAAGACTGTAATTTCTTGTCTTGTATGCCCATTTTATAGCTGTTCTAGAAATCTTAATCACCTCTTTACTGAAATTAGATAAACAGGTTTGTAACTTGGGATAGTCACACAGTTTGGAAATCTTTTTTTAAAGAGGGATTCATTTCCTGTAGTCATGGATACGCCTCAGCAAATGCTCGATACTCTATTTACTTTGTTCTCTTTTTGACTAAAAGTCCTTCTTGAAACAAAGCAAAGTAGTTTTGTTTGCTACGAAATGCACTACTATTATACCTGATACCTCTGCAACTGGTACAAGAAAAAGAAAAATTTAAATAGCCATTTTCTGCTCTGAAGAAAACTATTATTCTATGAATAACCTTTAAAAAAAATCAGAACTCTGCTCTATGTGTACATTCTGCACAAAAAGAGGGAGACTGTATATAACATTTAAGTTGTTGAAGAATTACTTGCTGATATAGATGCTCAGCAGTGTAAAATTTGTACAGCATTTGTGTATTTTTTCTCAACTTTTAACAGAGATTCGCAGGGTTTATTTTGCAGCACTAAAGCATGCTAAACACAGTACTTATCAACTGTATGAGCAGTTGATTTTTGTCACGTCTTGTAGAACTTGTGGTTGGATCTAAGTATAACCTCCTTTATGCCCTTGATTTAAATTTTTTTCAGTTTTTCTTTCCTGACTGAAAATTTTGAGAGATCTGTTAGTGGCCATTAGCTTCTCATGCCTTACACACATTGTACTTGCATGCAGAATTTTTCAGATTTATAGGCAGATACCCCATTTTGAAGGTAATCTATATTTGCAGTAAAGTACCCTGTTGTATAACAGCAGACTTAAGTGATTTAGAAAAACGTAATATGATGCCACAGCTGTCACATCTCTAACAGCTTCTATGCCTTGTAATAAATGACTGCTACTATATTTAAAGTCAAAATAATTATGTGCCTGAGAAAATGGCCTGTGGTAAACAAACTTCTATGGCATAAGGAGAAAAGCAGATGTCTAGTTAGAAAATTAAAATTTCATAATACCTAGTATGCTAGATAGTCACAATTCTGTCTTCATCACTTCACCAGAAAATTATAAAGTATTTATCTTAAGATCTTTTTTCATAGATTTATGAGTCAATGTTTTTTTCCTAGGAAGGTTCAAATAAGTTCAGGGAAAGGGGAAAATTATTTTTCACCTTTTCCTTAATCATTTTTACTTATGATTCACTTGTGTTCACATGTGCTCAAAATGTCTGCATCTCTTATTTGATATGTATCTATATTTTACTGAACCAGGTGTAGAGCCTAACCAGCAAGACATTAAAAAGTATAGTGGTGGTCACCTCTAGATTCGTGTTTAAGTTTCATCTTTCTTGAGAGTACCTCGGTAGTAAAGCATTAGAAGTTATTTTTTTTGTTCTTTTTTTTCCCCCACCATTCCTTTCCTGAGTAAGAAACCTTGCTCAGAATAACTGCTTTTTAATAGCTAACAACTAAGAGCGTAAGTAACCAATTATCAGAGATTAGGACTGACAGAGACAGGTAAACCAAGACTAGGAGATCTATTTGTAAGTTTGTTTTATTTGCTAGAGGTCAAATTATAATTGAAGATAGACACAGCTTCAGTAGTTACAGGGTTTTTGTAACATTTCTAAAGTAATTACTTCTTTGAAACAAATGTGCATGAGTGAAATTTGTGCTACTGCAACGTCTTTCTTCATTAAGGTATCTACTTTATTCTACAAGGATTTCTTATCTGTTCACAAGATTGATTTGAAGACCAACATCTGCTTAAACACTTTGCTCAAGAGAGAAGACAAGCATTCACTTAAAGTTATTTGGAGAACTAGCTGAAGTTTAGCAAGTTTAATATACAGGAGTCATTAGAGAAAAAGGTTGCTTTTTTCCCTTTTTTTTTTCTTTTGACAAAATGCAGTGCCAAAGAATCTATCTATAAGAAAGTCACATCAGAGATGTGCTTTGGTGTTAACAGCAGGAATATTGCCTCTTTGATAGGGGGCCTATATTGACCTGACCCTTATAGAATTACGAGATGCCGATTTTATTATTCAGTGGAAGGTAGATCCCTTCCACAGATGTTTTTTACTTCCTCTTAGATGTGTTGTGTGCAGACTTTCTGATTCTCACAAGACCCCACAGGGCTGTGGAGCTGGCTCTGCTCTTCTTCCACTGAGGTCTGATGGGTTGAGGGTGTAGGAATCAACAATTCTTTATTAAGCACAGGTGCACTGGCTGATTTTAAAAGACCAGAAGAGATGTGTTAGAGCTTTCATAGGAGACACAATTTTAAATATTAAGTCAGAAAACTTTTCCAAGGATCTGGGACTTGCTCAACTCCAGCTAAAGGGAATAGCCCTCCGAGAGCAAATTTGGTGATACTTGAAATAACTACATATGACACAGTGAAACCTCACCTCTAACAGAACTTCAAAACAGGTGAGTTTTGTTACTGGCATAGATTGCTCTTATTGCTTGCAGATTAATTCTTATTTATTTAGTTATTTATTGAAGGTCACAAAGCTCTGGCACTGAAATACTGAATGATCACTGCAAAAATTAACCATCAAGAACATTCCCAGATACAGATTTCTCTTGGTGATGACACCCTAAAATTGAGCCAGGTAGGTGTTGTTATGAACACATAACTAAACATCCCTGCGTTATCAACACTGTTTTCATCACATATCCAAACCATAACCCATTGTCCTGGTTTAAGCCCAGCTGGCAACAAATCACCACAAAGCCACTCGCTCACTGCTCCCCACCAGCCCCGGTGGGACAGGGAGGAGAAAACAAAGAAAGGCTCGTGAGTCGAGACAAGGACAGGGAGGGATCGCTCACTGCTTATGGTCAAGGGCAAAAGACAGGCTCAGCTTGGGGAAAAAACAGAATCAATTTAATTAAGTACCAGTCAAATCAAAACAAGAATACTGAGAAGTAAACCCAAACCTTAGAACACCTTCCCCCACCCCTCCCTCCTTCCCGCCTCACCTCCACTCCCGGTTCTCTCCCCCTCCTCCCCTCAGCGGCGCAGGGGGACGGGGAATGGGGGTTGGGGTCAGCTCCCCACACCTGGTCTCTGCCGCTCCTTCCTCCTCAGGGGGAGGAGGACTCCGCACTCCTCCCCTGGTCCACCGAGGGGTCCCTCCCACGGCAGACAGTCCTCCACCAACTTCTCCAAGGCGAGTCCTTCCCTGGGCTGCAGGTGGGCATCTGCTGCCCCGCTCCCCTCCCTGGGCTGGGGGGGGACAGCCTGCCACCTCACCACGGGCTGCGGGGGCAAACCCTCCTCCCCTCCTTCCTCCTCACTGACCTCGGTGTCTGCAGAGGGGTTCCTCTCACATCCCACTCCCCCCACTCACTGCAGGTTCCCCTTCCAAAATCTGTTCTCCCAGAGGCGCTACCGCCGTCGCTGACGGGCTCGGCCTGGGCCAGCGGCGGGTCCGGCTTGGAGCCGGGGAAGCTTCCAGCAGCTTCTCACAGGAGCCGACCCTGCGGCCCCTCCCCTGCTACCAAAACCCCACCACACAAACCCAAAACACTGATACATAGTACTGTGAAAAAATATTAACTCCATCTAGGCCAAAATCAGTACGCTGGAGTTTCCTTTGGGTTCACTTCATTATGGTTTGTTTGGTTTTTTTGTTTGGGTTTTTTTTTGTTTTTTTTTCTTTTCAGAAAGTAGCTATCAATTAACACAACAGAGGCTTTCTGTGCAAAGGAGTTTTCTACATATGAATGTTTTATTCTTAGGATGACCAAGAAGTAGTGGATATGCAGAAATATTAGAGCCCTGGGAGCAGTGTCCCCTTTCAGTCCCCACCATTTCCCAGAACTTGCACAGGAAACTCAGCTGTATTTCAGATGCAAACCTGAAAAATTTGTCTTATTTTGAATTTTTTCTGCTTCATCTTGTGATTTTCCAAGT
This sequence comes from Haliaeetus leucocephalus, assembly GCF_000737465.1. NCBI lineage: Eukaryota > Metazoa > Chordata > Aves > Accipitriformes > Accipitridae > Haliaeetus > Haliaeetus leucocephalus. The sequence continues at coordinate 2,653,499 of NW_010973023.1, read as the reverse complement.
CAGCGGGACTTCCAGACTGCTCTGTCAGGTAATTCATGAGGCAGTTGCAAAGGTCTAGTTACTCAGGCAAGCTACCAGCTTCCTCTTAGCTTAATTAAAAATAATAGAGTTGTAAAACCTGGTATAATTCAAAATGGTCCTTTGATCTACTTCTTTTCCTGAAGACTTAACACCACCTTTCCCATCTTTTTGCTTCCTACAGACCCCAAGAATTTCAGTACAGGATGAGTGACAAAATCGAGGTTTTTCTCAAAATGGAGAGTAAGTGAGACCTGTGAAAGCACACTATAACATCTCTTTCTTTTGCCAAAAAATCAAACTTATCACAGGCTCCTACAGTGGCAGAGTTTAAAGGTACTTTTAATTCTCTAAATCTGTTCTGGATTAAATCACTTAGATTAGGATCTCATGTATGGGTTCCCATTTGACTAGATGGCACCATTCTTATTCTAGGACAATTCCCATTAGAAATCACTCTTAATTTCACAATGGTCATCAAATTTATTAGAAATCAAAAGGCTCATGATGTTATGGCTTTTGTTCTTAATACTTAAATCGAAATCAACAGTGACACTAATGAAGCTTGGCTTTCTAACAAATTATATGTCATTCATCTTCCCCCATTTCCCAGCCCCATCAGGAAAAACACCTCTTTTCCTTCTGTCCCTTATTATTCTGCCAGGGAATACCCTCAAATCCTCTGTCCAAATAAATTCTATTATATGGCCAATTTTGGCCTCATTCTCTTTGTATCCGGTACTCTAAACAGCAGTTCAGCATAAATACACGGTGATGAATTTTTCCTACAGAACTTGAAACAAATGGGACCAAAAGACTAAGATGTCTCTACTGAACAGTCTCATAAGCTTGTTATTTTGTTGTTCAATATTGCTTTAGTATTTCTGAGTTTGTTTTCATCTCTTAGTTTTTATGAAATATTTTTATTATTTTTCTGCTTTTTATTGGTGGTGTTGGAAACATTTATTAACTAGAAGCATATTGAGTAGTAGAAATGATCATGAAAAAAGGAATTGCAAAGAGCTTAAAATTCATTTTAAAACTTAATAACAAAGTAAGGGAGTTTGCTGAGTCATTGTAGAAATGTAGGAAGGGTTTGTGGGGAAAATAACCTGCCTTGGAAAACCACTGTAGGTGTTTAAAAAATGTGGGAAAATTCAAAATGGGAATTCAAATTAAGTTCTATTATACAAACAGGCTTCAAACAGAGGCTTAAGAGCCTGAGACTGTGTGGTCAAGAAGCACTATTCAGCTGAATACAGAAATCCCCAAATTAGCAAAATCTGCTTTTGCAGACCAATGAGTATTTTTTTAGAACTTTGATAGGAAAAAAAAAAAGAAATATGTCCAGCAGGATATTTTTAAATTTAATGCTGTCTTAATAACTTTTAAACCTGGTTCTCATTACTCAAACTGAAGTTGTATAAATATTTTAGGGCAAAGCTTGATATGTAGTAGAAATTTTCTTAATGCAGACATTTAATGCATATATTTATGAACATTAATATCGCCTAAGTAGCATCAAAGTTTGCTTCCTTTTAAAGTCTGTTTGATAAAAGGTTTGTAGTGAATATTTCCTTACTTTTTTAACCACCCACTCCCTCATCACATGCAGAACCTCTCAATCTTTCTTTTTGTCATGTTTACCTCCATCACATACAAATACAAGCTCTGTTAGTTTTTGTCATGAAATGAAAATGGACATATTTGCTGAAGCAGAGTTTAACCAGTGATATTTATCTTAAACTACTGAAACCCACACAAAACTTCCTGTACCATTAGTTCTGTGGCTTTGTGTATAGACATGGAAATTCTTGTACACAACAGAAGAACTGCATTTTGGAGCCTTTCAACTGTAGACATTAACGGTAGACAATATTCATGTTTTTACCCTCTACCCTGCAAACAATGCCTAAGAGTAATCTTAAAGTATGATCGTGCCTAAAGCATTGTAAATAAATAAATAACCCACAGGAAAAAAAAAAAAAGAATAAGGAGAGTGTTTGAATGTTATTGTTATTGTTACCTAATGTCTTTGGGTAAAGGAAGATACTCACTTTCTTTTTAGGTTGTTGTAGAAGAGATCTATCAAACCTTGTAGAAACCAGAGAATTGCTGGGAATGGAGGGCTAACAATATTCTCTTTAAAGGCCTTTGTCTACCTTGTGACCTTCTGTGGTAGCACAGGTAAGATATGTCATAATATAATGAAACACGTAGTAGTAATACAAGATTAGAGAATGATCATTAAATTCTTTGCAGCATTGTTACTATTGTTGGTGTCTGTATCTTCATGATCTTCATGGTGGTTTGGTTTGGTTTTTAAATGCTATATCCTTACAGTGTTAGAAGTGTTCATTGCACAGTCATAAGATAAACATTAATCAACAGCCCTTATGAAATGTTTTGTCATTTTGTTCTGAGTTAAATAATGGCAAGTTAAAGAAGTGACAAACTGTCTAATTAACAGTCTTGTTGCAATACTAGCTGGTACTGGAAGAAAGGACATTACATCAATTTTGTCAACATTTGAAGTTTTCAGAAAACCAAGTGCATGTTTTCCTCTTGCTCAGGCACCTGAGACCATCATCCTGACTTCAACCTGCTGTTAGGCATTGCACAGGTTCTACTAGGGAGGCTGTTGAAGCATTATATTCTGCTCTCCTTTCTTTATATACTGTAAGACTGTATGTTTTCTACCATGAAGTTATTGTATGTTTCCCTACAATGCATGTTCTGTGCGTGGACATTACTTTATTGGTTGTTCATGTAGGATCTAGCAAATGGGTCACTGAACTTGAGCTCTCTTGCATTAGATTTTTAGATGACAGTGTAGTTTACTTTGATGACTGTTTCTCTTGTCCTTCCTTTGCTCTTCAGCTGGAATTGCTCTCTGTGAAAAGCATCTTAGTCCGGGGCTGCAGGAGAGCTATACTATTTCCAGGCCTTTTATTCAATCATCTCCCATTCAGGGGAATCGGTGCTGTTAAGTACTGCTCTGGTGCTTTGACATTCAACTCTGAAATGATGCTTTTTGTTGTTGTTTGGGAGGAGGGGAGTGTTCACCCGCACTGATTTTGTAGTTTTTGACCTGACTGTAGACTGAGCCTTGAAAACCAGTGTTAAAAATTATTAAGGTGTGTTAGACATGGTAGGAAAAGCAGCGCTTATTGGATGAATGCTGGAGGAGGTAAATCTGATCCTGTGGGGTATGAGCTGAAACAAAACATGAATGTAACAGTAAATATATTAAAGGGAATATATTCCTTCCTTCCTAGGCTGAGGTAATCTGGCATGTGTGACTGCCTTTCTTCAGGGACCCATCATAGTTTGAATTCCAGTGGTGCAGGCTTTGGGATGCAGAACAACCTGTAAGTATATTTACTGTGTAACAGCATTGGATTTAAACAACGGATGTCTCCTACATGCTCTCTCTCTTTGAGCATATTACAAGTACTCCAGAGGAAGTGTTTTTAAAATTTGCTGTCTGCAGTGCAATAGTCTCAAAACTGTAGAAGTAAAAGGTAATGTTTTCTTCTGCACTGAAAGTCTTTCCTTGAAATATCCTTTTTTAAAAAAAAAAAAATATTGGATTTTAAAAAGAAAAAAATCCTTATGTAGGTCCTTGTGTGCTATTTGTACTACTGCAGCTGCCTGTAAGTTCTGCCTGGATGTTCTGCCTGTTTTCTTCCATTAAGTCTCTTCTGATCTATGTTCACAGGGCAGCACAGTTTAAAGTTAAGTGAAGTTTTGATAAGTTCAGGTGAATGTGAAACTTTCTTTTGTATTATCCCCAATAACTGTTTTTTCTTTGCTTATCAGACCTCTTCCAAACACAGCTCTAATTGATGAGTCTTCATAACAATGAATGGAATATAAAGGAAGTAGAAAACCTCTTGCAGAATTTATCTTCTCAGTCAATGCAAACACTTGTTCCCAGTAAGAATAGAGTTAAAAATCTTCCTTCATGCTAGAATGCTCATAGTAGTTACCGTGACAGATGCTGGAGAAGGAGGACAAGAGCAGACTTTGCAGCTTAAACATCTTTGTTTTTTTTCCTCCTCCCTGCTAATGTACCTTCAGACTATGCCAGATCCTTGGCGAGGAAGTTGAACTTGAAAAAAATGTATTCTTAAACCATTTGATGCTGTTGATCCTCTTTGTTTGCTAGTAGTGAGTCAAGCGGACAAATGCAAGATGTTTTCTGAATTGAATTCTGAGACCTGGTGTATGGTTTGCAGAACCTTTCATTTTCACTGCTAATATAAATAAATTTTTACATAGTGAGTAATAGGCATCTTTAAGTTTCACATGAGCAGATAAAGGCTTTTAGTTCTCATTTTTAAACTTGACAAGTGTTTTCTATGGTCCTATAGACTTTATAATAATTTTCAGCATGCTAGCTTGATTCATCATGATTCATTTACCCAGGCAATTGTGTTTGTAATGAGCCTGTGTTTATATATTTCCTGTAAACATAGAAATCAGTTTCTCATAATATTTATGCAAAATATTCTCAGCATCCACACATCAACACACTTCAGTGAACTGCCTGTTTCTCCAGTTACAGGTCTTTCAGCTATATTTGTTGGAAATGCTGTGCAGTTTATCACCTGCTATGTAGGATCACCACGTAGTAGATACAAGAAACCACTTCTTTTCCCACTGTGGATACTTTTTTTGGATTGGTATATTGAATTTCACACTATAGAAGAATATTGATTTCTTCTTTTCTTTTTTTTTTTTTTTTTTTTTAACTCAAGTTCTGAAATCAGCACAGAAAGTGGATGTTCTGGTTTAAACTGTCCAAGGAACTACAGATAAGGGTGTATGTTCACAATAGGAAATCAGAGGATATTTTTTTAATGAATTCTGTCCAGATCACTTTTATAAGTCAACAAAACAAATCTATATGGAACAAAGATTTTTGGCCTTTTTCACAGAATTGTTCTGCTGTTGTCTTGAATAAAATAAGTGAAGAGGATTTGATCTGTGGCTTGTATGTGTGGTGTTTTGGGGGGGGTTTGTTTGTTTGGTTGGTTGGTTGATTGGTTTTGGTTTAACTGACCATGTTTATTATCAGTTGAGATCTCATTGTCTAACAGATCTAAGAAAGTCACTAAACTCTGTTTTACTGGATCTGGCAGCAAGAGAAAAGCAGTTTAGATAGCACCTGTCAGAGTAAGAGGATGGTCAGGCTCCTACTTTCTGTAGACTACATTTTAATGGAAAATAGATACTGGATCAGACCAGTCAGCACCGCAGTATGAGCTTGGTTCCTTTCCCTTTACAAGACAGTAAGAATATACTGGAGCTAAAGTTTTGAAATTTTTTTTCTTTGCACAGGAACATCAGAGGTCATGTTTAGATTTTGGAGAAAGGAAAGTTTATTTCAGCCACAAGTTTTATGAGCTAGGAAAACTGGACCTGAATATTCTTTCTTAGTGTTCAGAGACAATATTCTTTGGCTGAGTTTCAGGTTTCTTAGTCCAGATAGGCTTTAGCTTTTACGAGACTAGGATAAGAAGATTGGTTATAGTCAGTTTAACTATCTACCTAAAGAAGTATTTTTAATTTTATCTCTTTCACCTTCCTGATGGTAGAGAAAAACCAGTTCTCTTGCACAGAGGAAAAAAAATGTTTTTACTTTTAAGAACTTAATTTATTGTTGCTTCATGTTAGGAAAGTTTTATAACTCGCACTATCCAACAGCCTGTGAAAATGAAAAATGAACAGAGAGAACTGGAAAACGTCCTGCTGAAGCAAAATCACTTGCAGCACCATGAGCAAATCTTCACATGCAGATTACTTGTCTCAGGATGCTTCTCCTACCCATCCTGTTCTCTCTGAAGTAAAAATATGTTGAAGCTGGAATTTGTTGGCATCCTTATTCTCTCCTCCCCTCTTGTATTTGCAGGAACTTTATCCTTATTAAACCATTCATGACTATTGGAACAGGGCTTTTTAAGGGCTTTTGGACCCCAGCCCACATTACCTTCTTTTCATACCTTATTGGATTTTCATGACTTCACTTAAACCCAGGTTTCTTGCCTTCTTGCCACTTGTACTAGTGTATTTTGCCCTGCTCGCCTGGCTACACCCATGTTGCTTTATCTAAACAGCCTACAGGCTGTTCTTCACTTAGATCTGTTGTAGGTTTAGGCTGACCTAAGCAAAATGAGAGTGCAGCTGAGGTATGACACTGCGATCTATACTCTTCCTAATGCTCAAAATCTTTCCCCTCTCCTTTGAGAGACGATCCTTATTTCTACCTTCCATGGGTTATTTTGTTCTGGTCTTCTGCACTTGGACACATCCTTTTATTTCTGATGGGAAGTGTTTACTTCAGTACCATTCTGTTTGTTTCTTCACTTAGGCTTTGATCATGTAAGATGTGAGTACTTCCTATGATAATACAGTTCTGTAGCTGTACCTGCAATGCACCAGATGGACTCCTTGTCCAATTTGGAGACACTGAAATATTTTTCTCAAGAAAAAAAATATTTCATGAATTCATTTCAGAAAACAATGCTGAAAATAACATTCTGAATTTTTATAATTTCTATGTATTTAGTTTTCTACTGAAAATAACATTTTTCTTCAGTTAAAAAAAAAAGTCTTAAACACCTTCAGATCTTTAAATTAACATGTATATATAGAACATTAATTACAACCTTCTACAGTTAATTGCTTGCAGCTTTTTTTTTTCCTTCTCCGTTTTCCTAGTAAGTTTTTTCTTTTCACTCTATATGTGTCTATGTGCATGTGTGTTTGATTTGACTGGAACCTCTAGTAAGCCAAGAACTTCCTCACTTGCTCAGCTCTGCCTAGGACTGGAAGAGATCTTGAGGACTGTAAATTCATCCCTTAAGACCAATTTCTCTATTTTTGTGGCTCCTCAAAAACTGTTGAAGCTTACCAATGCTTCTGGAAACCTGAGAATCTAGATGATGTTATAGTTAAAGTTGGTTAAAGTTTGCAAGTCACATAAAGATTGTAAAATATCATTAGAATTATGTTGTTTGGTGGGGTTTTTTTGGTTTTTTTTTTTACTACCTCATTTATTTTCAAAACTCAGGAGAGCAGAAATATTTTCTTTAGCCACTTGCTGGTTCAGAGTAATTTTAATGGATGCATTACATCATTGCCTTTTTACTGGCATTTTCCTGTTATATTTAATTCTTCACTTTTTCTTTTCTTTCTCTCTCTTCTGGGTTGCTTGCCCTTTAGGTTTTTTTTCTCCTTGTTCAGTTACCACACCTCTATGGCACTCCTCTGTCTTTGGCCAGGCTAATTTAGATCTGGTCTGGAGATGCTCACACTTAGCATCTTTCAGTATGGGTTTTCCCCCCCTTTTTTGGGGTGGACGTGTTTGGGATTTTTGCATTTCTCTTTGACCCTCATTCATAATAGTACTCACACTCTGTCTTCTGCTGAAACACTCAGCCCTGAACATTATATCCTTACTGTTCAGAGTATAACAGATTTGAAAATTTAACCTGAAAGTTAACCTGAAAACTTTAGACTGAATAAGGGACAACTATTCTGTTTATTGTGATCTCTGTAACACAAAGTATCTGCTTTGAAAAGCTTACAGGTGATGTCACTTCTGGAAGCTGTGACTGGTGGAAAATGCCATTGTGTTTGTGGCACTGCGTCCTCTTCAAAGGATATCTCAGCACAATTAATACAAAATCAGTATTAGTGGAATAAAAATTTGTGTTGTAATGAAAATAGTTGCACTAGTCATCTGCATAGCAATGGGATGGTTTTTTTTTTCATCTGACGCTTTCACATCTTTCTTCAAGACAGAGAGAAAATGCATGAAAATTGCATCTAAGCATAAGCAAGCTAGGGACTTACCCATATATTTGAGAAATGAATAACTCATCAGTCAGAAAATGGCTCAAATCTCCAAAAAGTCAATACACATATTTTCACACATTGTCAATACTTTTAGCAAGAGGAAAACAATCATAACTCTGTTCTAGTTAATGATATTTTCAATTGCTTTGTTGATATCATCTGAAGAAGGACAGAAAGTTTACAGGCAGTATTTCCTGAACAGAAGGTAACTCATGAAAGATTTCAAATGCGTTGTTGGAAAGTGTAAGCAAATGTATATTCACAAAGTTTACTCTACTGTTAATTTTATTCCATTTACTCTTGATAGGTTTAATCATATAATGCTTTTTATTCCTAGTGCGTATTTAACCTTACTATAGCTGGAATGATTTCCTTTTGGTGAAATAAATGAAGAATAAACATAGAAATGCTCATCTAAAGTGATCTGAGCTAGTTATCTGATTGTCAAAATAGAGACCCTTTATGGAGTTTTCTCCCTGTGCCAAGAAGAGGATCTTTTTAATTAAGTTGGAAGTTTTCTGTAATAATCAAAAGATGACTGTCTACCATTCTGATGTTGTATTGCCATTACTGCCAGGAAAGTAATTTCTAGATAAGTATTCAAATGTTGCAGATAAAACAGCTTAGTTTGTAGATTAAACTGTGTGGAACATGCCCTGTGCTTAGGAACCTGTGACACTGGTGTTAGGTGATCTTCTTTCTCATAGAAAATATGCATAATTCATAAGTAATCATTAAAATAATCACATTTCTGATAGTCTGTGATTTGACCTATGTTTCAGGCTATTTTTTTAAATACTAATTGCCGTTTGTTCTGGTGCTATGACAATGTGAGAGAAAAGGATATGCTCAATTAGGTGTTCTGAAACCATTTGGATTAGGTTTAATCCTGTACAGTTAAAGCCTGAAGAGCTGACTGCTTTGATCTTATTAGTCTCACTGATGGTCTTTACATACATCTTTGTTGTTGTAATGAAGATATTTATATATCTTTCTAGTTCACCAAACAACTCTCTCTGGCTTGCTCTTTCCCCCTACACTGTATTTCTCACTGTTGAAATACCATGCGTATTCTGGCAAAACAGCACGCACAGTTGCAGCTCAGTAGTCTTGTTATGCTGCAAGTTGTTTTAATGAAAGCAAAAAATGCCAGTATAAGGCAAAATAAGGCCTAAATAGCTATAGTATGTTGCACTATTGAACATTTCTCATACTTGCTTTCTACAAGGCGGAACATCCATAATGCAGTTTCTTAAGGCTGCCAGTGTTAAGGAATGTGTGCACGGTTGATCATGGTACAGAAAGCAATTGCTGCAGACCCTTTAGTCTTTGTGTCAACTTCTTAAATGGATGTCAGGTAACCTTTCTTGACATGCTGTGTGCTCCTTACTGTAACTGTTTGAATGGAACAGGATCTGCAGTTTTGCCACGTTGTTGTTGGTACTCTTCACAGTTACATAAGCAAGATGTAGCTTTTCAGAGAAAAATTAATTAGGACTAAATAAACATCTTTGGGTGAGATAGTACTGAAATTAAAAAGTGCAATCTTTCTCCCTGCAATCCCCTGTCTGTGCTTCAACTAAACATTTCTGCTTACATTGCTACTTGTCTTCTTTAGGATGTCAATTGATTTTAAAATTGGAAGCCTTTTAGTTGGCTCATTGAGCCCCATGACACTAAAGAAGAGTATTTCAGCATGGGTTATAACATTAACTCGCTATAGCAATGTATAGTCCTTTAAGAAAGAAAGGCCTCAGAGAATGTTTGAATCAGACTAAGGGAAAAGGAGAATGGTAGCTGAATGGCTATGTCCCCAAAACAAACACTTTAACAGAATAGCAACATAAAAGATCTCCTGTGTTAAGGGCCATATAAACCAAATGCACTGTCTAGGCATTATTCAGCCTGCCTATATTGATGTATTTAAAAAAATATTTTCATTGTTATGACTTGCATACAAACAGAAAATTGTCATGAGGGGGAAAAAAAAAACAAACCCCCAAAACCAGTTAAATTGATTCTCTGTCTAGAATACTCTTCATTCTAGGCTGATACATTGAGCCTAATCTCCATCAGAGTTTGCCACCTTGAGTCAAATCCATCACATTAGGTTGGTGAGAAGGAAAAATATGTAAATAGAAAGTGCCACAGGGATCTGCAATATATATTGCAAGGGTCCATTGGAGTCAGTGGGCCTTTCATAATCATCTGGAGAGAAATTAAGTGTTTGGTTTATACAGATACCAACGTGTTTTTATCATGTACAGTAATTCACAGAATTTGTTCTTGAAAGCCCAAGTCTATGTCACGAGTATGAATAACGGCAATTTTGCTACACGCTGCTCTCTTCAGGCACATCTGCTTTCTATCTACTATTTGTTGACCACTGTGAAGGGAGCAATTTTTTTTTAACAACTATTGCTTATTCCATCAGCTACTGTTCATGGTAACTTTAAAGTTACAGACATTTATTTCCCTCATATAAACTGTTTCACAGAGGACTTTGTGGAGAAACTATTGTCGACAGCTATGAATAGTGTGCGGGGGTTGCCTTCGGAAATATACATTTAATTACTATAATGAATAAAATAATCCTAAGAAAGGAGCAGAGCTTTGGCTGTGAAATTTAGGAAGATTTTGGGGGTGAGAGAGGATGTACAGGGTATGTGTGCAAGGAAGGATTAATGAATTAACACTTTATCTTTCTTTGCATGCAAAATATTGAAAAAGCACTAGAAGCTCTATTATGACTTGATATCCTGTAATGCCTTGGTGTATTAATGTGATTTAATGTGACACTGCACAATATAATTAATCATGCAGTAAGTTAAGCCAGGTAGTTGCCAAAGGAGACAATCTCCTTTTAAACATATATAAATGCAAAGAATGGCTGCCACGTATAACAAACAGATTTGAAGATCTTGTTCTTCTTGCTGTTTCTGGCTAATGATGAACACTGATTGCTCACAAATGAGCAATTTTTCCTGCTACCTTCAGAAAAAGCAGATAGTGAATAATTGGTCTTGGGACCAGGCCACATCTCTAGAGCTGGCGAAGTTTCAAAGGAATTGATTCATAGCTATTATTAAGGAGAATAAAAGAAAAATGAAAGTGTTTTGCAGGATCACTCTGTTTATGTGCTATAAGAATAGAACACAGATTCAGTGTTGATAAACTTCACCATGAATGGTAGCAAAAATAGGCAATTGCAGTAAAGTGAAAGGAATAACAAGAGCCCAGTGTTTCTCATGGTCTTTTCCGTATCTGAAAATTAATGGACCATTATCTGTCAAAAGATCATTAGTTTCAATGGTAGAAAAAAGGATGTATTTGGTTCTATTTATGTAATTTAGAGAGCTCATGAGAAAACATTATCTAGGAAGGTGATGGGACACATCCCTCTGTTTCTGTAAGACTGTATGTAACCATCTACTGCTAGAGCCGTCTTTATCACGTACTTAGTGCAACCCATGCAGGTAGCGTTATCAACTAAAGGGTGCTTCTTCACACAGGCAGTACATCTGCCTTCACTTGGAAGCGTGTTTTGGTTTTTTTTCAAACCATAAGGAAGGATATACAAATTCTTTGTTTTCACGTTACGGCAGCTGCATGCTGTTGTATAAGAGCAATTAAAGCCCGGCACAGTTGCCTTTTTCTCAGATGTTTATGCATTTGCTTATTATTCCTTGTATTTAATATTTCACTTAACTTCATAGTTTCATAGTTCCTGTTTTGCCTGTCGTGAGTCCTCTTCAAGTTAGGTCATATAATTAATAGGGAGGACTGAGCCGAACTTGAAGCAGGTAACTGGTTTTACAGACCTTTAAACTATCAATGTACAGTTTTCACGTAACCACAATTCTACCTAACAAGATGATGTGTTGCAAGTTGCCTTGTAAGCTCCTTCTTCCTAATCCTGTTCTTTTACTCACTTTGTACTCCCTGTGCATCTTAACAGAAATGTAAGATGTAGTAAGGTCGGCAAGTAACATTCAGCTAAGTGTATCTCTAGGGTATTCCAGGAGTAACTTGCCACTTTTTTTTTTTTTCTTTTCTATAGCCTCTTTTGCTGAATGAGCAAAATGGGCATTTCATGACACCCTGCTGATGACCAGTATATTTAGCCCATTACAGATGTGCCTTCATTACTACTACCGCAATGGACCTGATTTTGTCAACCTAACTGCATAAGTTACATTGCAAGTATTTTTCTGAAGCAGGCTGGTTACACTCACTTCAGTCAAGTTATTCTGGACTCCTTATGATGCTGATGATTGCTGAGTGGCAACGAATCTTAAACAGCAGACACGTAGAGGATGTTGTGTGTTAACCCCGGTTGGCAGCTAAGCATCACGCAGCCAATCATTCACTCCCCCACTAGCGGGATGGGGGAGAGAATACAAAGATGAAAACCAAGAAAATTTATGAGTTAAGGATAGTTTAATAAGCAAAAGGAAGGTGAAGAAGAAAAACAGAACAGAATAAGTGATGCAAAGGCAATCCCTCACCACCTCCCACAAGTAGGTTGATGTCCATGCAGTCTCCAAGCAATGGCTACATACCCAAACTACTTGTATCCCTCAGGTTTATTGTTGACCATGATGTTGTATGGTATGGAATATCCCTTTGGTGAGTTTGGTTCAGCTGTCATTGTTGTGTGCCCTCTCAACTTACACATCCTCAATGTACTCTCTTCTGGGACAGAGTGGGAAAAAGAGAAAACCTTGATGTTGTGTAAGTGCTGCTCAGTAATAGTCAAAACACTCATGTGTTATCAACACAGTTTTAGTCACAAATCCAAAACATATCACCATATGGGATGCTATGAAGAAAATTAACTCCACCCCAGCTAGACCCAGTACAGAGGAGAAGACCAAATTTTATTTGCAATTGCAGTGCATATGATAGGATACTCCTCTGTGCTTAGTGGAATGCTAATTATGTTGGTAGACTTACAGAGAAATCAAAAAAGAAGACTGGGCCTTTATACAGCAATTAATATATAGGTGATTATTTTTTGCTCTATGAATTATTTTTCACTCTTGCTCATTTTAAATATATAGTTTTTCTTGGATTTGCTTTTCCTCCTTTCCCATCCCTTTTCCATGTTTTCCTTTCTGGTCTTTACATGATTGTCCTACATTTCTTTCTCTGAGCCACATCTTATTACTTGTTCCTAACCCATCCAATGAACTCAAGCTGTTGAAATGACCCTAATGAGCTCCTTTTTCTATTACTGGTCTTCTAAGACTCAGTTAGCTTAGTTTGTGTGTGTATGCATGTATTTCTTTCAGTTAGTGTTTCAGGCTACTTACTTCAGTAACTACATTAGAAATTCTCTTCCACATTTGAAGAAACTATGGAAAAAGAGGTTTACCTTTTAATGTATCACTATATTTTAATATTATCATTAGTAAATAATTCCTGGTTCTGATGTCTTCATTATGAGTACGTCTTATAGGGTAATCTATAAATGGCTGATTCTTTTTTTTTTTCTTCCTGCTCCAGAGTTTTTTATCAGAGCTTTTTAAATTTTTGAAAAATACACTACTAACTTAAGTGTAAATATTTTACAAACACTATTTTTTATGAATTTGTGGAGCAAATGGATTTGTACCCATTTAAGTGTGCATAGCATTTGTAAATCTATTAAAAATGAGCTAAAACTACTTTCAGATAAATTTGCATGTCATGATTTTAAGGTCTAAGATTTTATGAGCTACTAGAGCTAGAAATTAAAGCTGGCTTTCATTAGAAAGCTAAAATGTCAACTGATCAATAGGAAAAAGAAGGCATTATTTATTCTGATACATATATTGGACCTTCAATGAGGAACTGTTCAACAACAAACTATAACCAAATCTGGAATGTAGACCGTTTAATTTGAGTTCATTTTAATCTATGTTAAGATGAAAAAAAGATTCCATTGACCTAGAATAGGTTTCCAAATGTGGTAGTTTCTCAATGTGAGCAGATGTTAACCTCTAGATAATAGATTGCAGTGTGAGGAGGTCAAATTTCAAACAAATGCAGCTATTCTCTTCACCATGTATACAATCAAAAAGGCATTGAGCAGGCTGATGGTGTTCTCATGTTGTAGTAAGCACCCATAGGCAGAAGCACTGACTTTAAGAGCTAATGTGGTGAAGCAGTAGTAAGATTAAGTTCTAAGCTGAAAGATTTTACAGTGTCTGCAACCCTCAATTTCCTTCTATTCCCTCTGACTCTCTTTCATTGGGCAGTAATGATTTTGAATCTGATTTGCCTTGGATGACTGACTTACACAGCCCATTTTGTCAGAATGGGTCTCTTTGCTCCTGTGAAGTAGTCCATACTTTTTTGCAGATGACCTTGAAAAGTTGCTGGGGACTAAGAAGGAAGGGCCTTGGGACTAAAGTTGTGATGGATGGTTGAGTTCTGCTTCTGCACCTGTTCAGTCCAGAGTAGAAGTGGGATTTCAGACTGGAGTGTGCTTGAGTAGAGAGGCTGTAGCAAGTAAGGGCACAACTGAGGAAACATTGATTTTAGCTTTGATATTTTCTTCTGCTTTCAAGACTAAAGGCTGCCTTCTGTTGAAAGGTTTCAGCCAAAAAAATGAGAGAAATAATTTGTTTCTTCTTACACATCATCTTTTTTTATGGCATGGAGTCCAGTACTGGGCCACTTTTTCCTCTGTGCATATTTTGCTTTCTGTCAGTGAGAGGAATCTGTTTCACTTCTAATCTTTGAGTGCGAAGTGCTATAGAAGATACAGTTTATGTGTCTAATTCAGAAGATACAATTAAAAAATATGGAAATTAAGCTTTTCAATTCAAATTGTTTGATCCCTTTCAGATGCTGACAATAGTCATCTGAGGGCCATAGGCACAGCTTGTTATTTTTTATCTTAAAGTTCCGTCTCATTAAACAGTGATAAACTACACCTAATATGCAAATAATATTTTAATCAGGGACTAGAATCCAGGATTCTTCATCCCTAATGAGCTTCTTCTAGTGAGTTCTCTCCAGTCCAACAAACCTGGAATTTCTTTTTCCTTTAACAAAAACAGAGTTCTCTCAAGGAAGTCACATCTGTGGCTAGGGCAGTGCAGCTTCTCCAGAAAGAGTGCTCTAGGTGTCCAGTATCTGCAGTATCTTGACCCCAGTGCAGATCTCTGAATAAAAAGACCTATGCTTATGAGAAAAAAAAGAAGTGAAGTATCATCACTAATAGCTAGAATTATGGCTTTATGGTTTTGAGGAGCATATCTGGGTGGAAAGGTTTGAGTTTCTTATTTCCTGTGAGTTTCTTTTTTCCTGTGAATTTCCTTTTTCCTGTATAATGTATGTGTCTCATTGGCTACATATACAAATATTGAGCAGGAGTGGACCAAGGATAGATGTTTATGACAGCTGATGGGCTGTAGTCAGTGGAAAGAGACAGGTCTCCATAGAGCACATTTCATCTTTTTCTAAGATGGATAACTAAATCTAAAAGCTGTTCTAGAAATGCCTGATTCGCTGCATTGACTATAGAGAAATCTAGGTGAGCAGCTTAATGATCAGAGGGATGGAACACCTCTCCTATGAGGAAAGGCTGAGAGAGTTGGGGTTGTTCAGCCTGGAGAAGAGAAGGCTCCAGGAAGACCTGATTGCTGCCTTTCAGTACTTAAAGAGGGCTTATAAGAAAGATGGGGATAGGCTTTTTAGTAGGGGCTGTAGCGATAGGACAAGGGGTAATGGTTTAAACCAAAAGAGGGTGGATTCAGATTAAATAGATAGAAGGAAGATTTTTTTTTATGATGAAGGTGGTGAAACCCCTGAACAGGTTGCCCAGAGAGGTGGTAGATGCCCCATCCTTGGAAACATTCAAGGTCAGGCTGGATGGGGCTCTGAACAACCTGATCTAGTTGAAGACATCCCTGCTCATTGCAGAGGGGTTGGACTAGATGACCTTTAAAGGTCCCTTCCAACCAAAACCATTCTATGATTCTATGATCTATGACTTATACTGTGAATGCCTACTATTAGGTGAGATGCCTCTAGCCTGCGGAAAGGTTGGCACCAGGCAGTTCCTTGCCAAGGATGCTGGCTGCCATGAGCCGGAAAAAAGAAAAAAAGAAAAAGCATAATAAAAAAAAAGAAAAGAAAAGAAAAAAAGAAAAGGGGAACCATTTATTTATTTTAGGGTGAAAGTTTTCCAGACATATCACACTTCCTCAGAAATTTCAGACATCAGTGAAAAATAAGTTATGATGCTTTTCTGCTCAAGGAAAATAATTTGGAGCATAATTCACAGTTGTGTAAGACAATTACTGAGATCGATTGCATACTATAGATGCCTTGATATAGTTTGCCCTAGTCTTTCCTACTGTGCTGATTCCAAGTAAATATTCTTAGCTGAAAGATACATGCAATGCAGAAAGATTCATCTCATTATTAACAGCTTCATTCCTGATTTAATTTAACCACGATAATGATATATAACTTGAACCTGCACACTAAAATTGTCTGCCATGAAAGAGAGTAGGCTGAAAGAGAAGTCATAGTTGTGTGAGTGAGAAGATGAAGGAGGTAATGGCAGTATTGGTGGATTTTATTTAATCAGTGTGAGGAGAGGGAATAGGGAGTTAGATGAGCCCCGGTTAGTGTTGACAAGAAAAGGGAAGGAGGAAGAATGGATCATCCAGCCAGCGATCATAGAGAAGATTAGTGTGGGGCTGAGTTTTCAGAAAGTAAAGTTCTGTCTTGGGTGAGCAGGGGCCCTTCCCCTGAGCTGAATTTGGACTGCAGGCAGGGAAAGATAGTTTGCTGCATCAGGAAGCCCCGCTCTTTTTTGGTGCCTGCACTGTGACACCTCTACCCCCTTTTCTCCCTTGCATTTGGATGTCTGGCATAAGGTGGAAACAAACCAGGGCACTGAAATGGAATTGTGTCATAGATGAGTCCTTGACAGGAAAATATGAGGAATCAGAGATGACCTGTGTCTGCAGAGAAACAGAGAGGGAAGAGGTATTGGAAAAGAAATTGAGTGGGATTGGTGATGGGTGGGCCAAACACTTCAGGTCAAATACTTTAAAATTATTTTAAGCTTAGTTTTTTAATAAGCATTTTAATATTTTGAGTTATACAATAATGTTGTTAATGGCTAAATCCTGTCTACTTTCTTCAGTAACAAGTTAGGTACTGTAAGCCAACCTTTCCTTCTAGGATAGAAAGAAATTAGAGCAGTGCTGAGTGCTGGGCCACATCTTCAGTTTGCTGAAATTTTGAAAGGGATTCAGAAAAACAAAATTACAAAAAGATCAATGGGAAGAACAAACTAGGAAGACAGAGGAGTCTCACAAACATACACAAGAGTCATTCAGAATCTGGAATTTCCCACAAAATGGCAATTCCAGCAACATGTCATAAAAATTTGAGCTAGAGTAAAACCAGAAAATATTAGGACCAATCAATGAATTCTAAGCAATAGATTCCTCTTATCAGAGACCTATGTGGCCTGTTTGTCCTGTTCAGACTCTGCTGACTTTTGAATTTCAGCTGTCATATACTTACTAACAACAGGTTGCTGTGACTATGCTGTTGATCAGAAGTAATCACAGATCTCTGAACAGATTTAGATAAAGTCTGCATTCAATAAAACAATGGTATTTTAAGGAAAATGATCAAAACCCTGTAGACAGAGATTAATTTGATCACATATATGCATTATTATTTACCTAGCTTTAATAGCTAAAACATTCAGTTTATTTCCCTAGCTGTTTTGTGATTTTGTAATACTGTTTATTTCTTTTTCAAGGTAATGGCTTGCAACATCTTCAAACCATGTGTAATGAACAATTATTTTTAATGTTGTAATTGAGTCTTCAAAGTAGTGATTAGAATATAGTATGCCAACAAACTTTCTAATTTTCTTTAAAAACATTTGAGTCACTATATTTTTAAAAGGAAGAATAGTGTTGCATATATAGAAAGTGAACAGTCGTCCCCTACTCTTGCACACGTCTGTCTGGACATAATACTTGTATGTCTAATCTTGTGTTACTGACATTTAATATGAAGCAAATTATTATGCAGTAAAATAAGAACAAATTTTGTCATTGTTTAAATGCAGATATGTTCTAAATTATGCAATTGCATCTGCATCATAGCATACCTGCTTGCTAATTTCACATGCAAAATATTTAATGTATTTCTAGGTAAACTTACCATAAGTTAGCACTCTCTCAATGGATTATAAATTGCATGTATTATTTAACAAGGTCCAGTGTGAAAAATTTACTAAAATATATATGTGGAAAATGTTGTTGTGCCAGCCAAATTAGATTTGAATGGCTGAGTTGATTCATGCAAATTGTAGGATAGGAACTGTGTCTTTTAAAAAAACAGTACACAGTATATTTTCTAGAGATTACTCTTCACACTGGAATATTTTTGCTGATCTAAATCTTCTTTGTAATGATATGTTTGCATCCCTATGAGAACTGTGCCTAACAGAAACTGTTTTAATTTATTGTGATTTACCAAAAAAATACAATTGTTATCACCAAAATGATAAATCAGTCTGGAAATAAAAAATGTGTTTTATAAATTAAATTGATCATTGCAGAAATTTAATTAGTTGTAAATGTAGATTGCCTCAAGATGGCAGGTTGATGGAAAGCTTTGCAGTTTGATGTTTAGACAGAGTATTTTGAAGACTCTGTTTCTTAATACATTGGACATTTACTTTGCATGCAGTCATTTTACATTAGGACCTTGATTAATCCATTGAGTTAATTCTTGATCACAGAATCTTTTTTGTCATTATTGAAACAATTGGTTGTTGTTTTCACTATGTATAATTTACTTTTCTTTGAACTGAAGTTGGCCTGATAAATAGGCTGTGGAAGAAATCAGTGGTGTTACTGAAATAAAGAGCCAGTATTTGGCTTATTTCTTCTGACTAATTTATAGAGCGATAGACTTTTTACTCAACTAGATGCAGCCATGCTGAGGATGGAAAGTATGATTACCATTTTAATATATAATTAAAACAATAACCAAATCAGACGTGTGATTTTCGACAGCAGTGGGCAGTAGAAGAAGAATGCATCTTGGGGCTTTGGAACTGTGTGGGGAAAACTATAACTAATTGTTGATTAGATAGTAAAGACCTGTACTTAACTGTACAGGGATCTCAATTATATGGTGAGAGAGGCAAATGATGAGTCATTCTTCCCAAAAATGTTCGTGCTCAGATTTAATAGCTATAATCATCTCCTTTTCCTCTTTTAATACTTCTGTGCTCAGAGGCTATTCAGGGCTCAAAGTGCCTTTCTCCCTCTCCTAATCTTTAGGTGACAGCACTGATCTTTCACTGGTGGGCCCAGACAGGACCAATAGGGAGAAAACCAGGTATCCAGATGTTACTTTTTTATACAATTTTGATTGTCAAGGTAATGTATTTCTCGGCAACACAATGCAGTGAGTATTTATCTTTATGAGAGCTGTCTTATTTTTCCTTGAGCCTCTTGCTAAGAAATTTAAAAAGAGGGAGTTTTATGATGCCCCTGAATAGTTTGGATACTTACCTCTACACAAATGCTCTTTTCCACTTTAGCTATGTGAAAATGCATAAGTTGTCAATTCAATTAACTTGTTCAAGTTTTCTGAAAAAAAAAAACAAACCCAAACCCAAAAAAACAACCCAAAAATAAAAAAAAAAACCCAAACCAAACCCCAAAACAGCAAAACATCTGCTACTATAACTAAGAGTCAGTACGCACCCTCCTTAAACTGGACTTTACAACTGGTATGTTCCAGTAAGAACAATGGCATCGGGAGGAGTTAGTGTTAGATATCCATTTATTTCACCATAGAGACTCTAGCTGTTGTTGGACATCATTGCCCCTGTGTTTAAAAGTTTTGTATATTCACCTGATTTGTGTTGTTACAATGTATGCTACATCTGAGGTTAAGGCGGCATTGGTCAGAACAAGAATTTCTTACTACATGACTGACAACTCCTTAGCAATAGTATCCGTTTTACTGTTTTTTTATCTGTTTTATATTACGGTAAGACTGAGATATTTGTGACTGTTCTGGATTTGCAACTGTGTAATTAGACACATGTTATGCTGCAACATTTAGCAGCCATATGTTATTCTTCTAGTTTGATTATTAGATGGAAAAATATTGGGTCCTCACTGGTGAATATTCCTGTGTATGCTAGTATTAATATAAAAATGGTTCATGTTGCAGAACATAAATTCCCCTTTAGTTACATTAGAATGCACACTAGATGTGTGTTAAAAGTCTGTGTGGTGTTCAAGTAATGTGTGCTGGTATAAGATGCATGTTGAGGAGTGTGTTTTGGCACATCACATTTACCAATCCAAATATCATTTATTTTATGATGTTCTCCTTTGTCTAATTTATAAATGGTTTCCTGTAGTCCTAAAACACAGGACTAAATCTCAAAGAGTATTTTAAGACACTTCCTGATTTGTATAGCTAGGGGCTATGAAAGCATGTATTGTCTTTGCAACTACTGTGCACAGTATCTCATTACATGGCAGTGCTTTTTAACATATATTGTAATTACAAGTACAGGATATTGTTTTGCAACAGCAACACCTGCTAAGCATTTGAAAATTTTCATGTTAACCTTCATGTCCAAAATGGCTGAAGCAAATACATGGTCTCAAAGGTAAAATCCAGTTGGTAGTAGAAACAAAAGTCTCACATCTCTCTAGGGGTAAACACACAGAGTTAGTAAGAAATACAGATTTAGATGAGCATTTCCCAGTTTCCAATTTTGTAAAAAATTAGTATTATTCCCTTAGTTCAGACTCAGCATTATTTATACTGCATCATTTAAACCCTTGCACACACAGCTTCATAATAAAAACTTTAAGTCAAGTAATGAAATAAAACATGACAAAACATGGTTACTTATTCTGGTAGTAATAAACAGTTTTTAAAGAAAAAGAAATCATGTAACAGAACTGTTTCATGAAGTCCTACTTCAACTGAAAACCTAATTGTTTAAATGTATTTCAGTTTCTGTTCTAGTATGCCTGTTACTTAGCACCATAGAAAGCTACCAGGTATCTGGAAGAAAAAATAAAAGCAAATTTGCCTCCTCCCAGATTTTATTTTTTTTTTTCAACAACACCATCAAAAAGAAATCTTCTATTAAAAAAAGGGAAAAAAGAAAATAGATAACTCTAAAAGGAAGACTTTTCATGTTTTCTCACTGAAGTATTTGTGCGTTTTAAAGAAAGAGTGCAAATAATTTCTTACATGAGTATATGCAGTTTTTTATATTTTACTAGGATTTTCTCTTTCTTATAACTATATTGACCTAAGTTTACATAGCCCTCATTGCATTTTATCCCTTTCTTTTTACCTTAAACTGCATTTATTTAGGATCTTTAGAATCTTTTGTCATATTCTGGTTCATGTATTTTCATGTGGCTTCATAGTTACATCAAGTTTTCACCACAGAGATTGTTTGCCCCAAAATACCTAAGAAGCTCTAACTCCCAGACCTTCTTTCCCCTTTTGAGAGGTAACTGGAAAGGTTGCAGGCTTATTTTCCTCTTCCTGTCCTTCTACTGCAAATAGTAGGAAAGTCTGAATCACTGCAGCGATTAAGTACTCTAAAGTTTTTTGGGGGACTGGTTTTATACACTTCTCCATGGCAATGTGTGCTAAATTAAGCACATACTTTCATTTCCCTGTGAGGTTTTTTTTGGACACCACACTCATTTTCATAACTCTTTGGGTCACTGTGTGCTTCTGGCTCTTCTTCTTGATCAAATATTCTTTTAATATTCATAGTTCTAACAGAATCCCAGAGACATGCTTGGTTCTTGGCAGGAGTGGGTCATCATGGAAGGAAGGCTTAGTTATCTTCTTCTGAAAGAGTTCCTAGGATTGTGAATCTCAAGTATAGGAAAATGTATAAAGCCCTGAGAGGAATAAGTTTTATAGCAGATTTCTTTCTTGACCTTTTCTACTGAATAGCTGATGCAGCTTTTATTTTCTTTGGAGATACTGAACTACCTCAATTTTTGTTAACTTTACCACACCTTTGCCTGTAGAAGATACCAAGTACTTATTAAGTAATACAGGGTGACAGAAATAGAGTAATATTAATGGAACTGAAATGATGACTGTGTATTGCAAGAGCACTATTAGTTATGCATGCACCAGGAATTTAGAGTTGCACTTCTAACAACGTGCAAAACAACATATATAAAGCTGACACAAGGCATGTGTCAGAGGTCTTTGCAATAGGCATGAAGCTGAATGTGTTTGCCTGCATGAGATAAGATGGCAGGAATTAAATGTAAACCTCAGAACCACAAAAACTCTTAACATATCCCTGTGTGCAAACTCTTAGTAGTACTTCAAGTAAAGAATAAAGATGCTAAGTTTCAGGGGAAGGTGAAGAGAATTCACTACTGGATTAATCCTTCAGAATGAAAACAGTAAAGTTATTACTTTATTGTGCGGTGAAACTTATAATTGCAGCACTGCAGAACACATTTTATATCATTAGCATTCCTTATATCTGATGTTTAATTCAGACAGATTTATGTAATTGTGTGGTGCATTGGATTGTCTGGATTCTGTCAGATCCAGCCATAGATGAGTATTATGACAGTCCAACAAAGTTGGGCTCTTTCCTGTCATTTTAGGTAGTAAAGTGAAAAGATCTGCTGACTTTCTAGTGAATTCACTTCTCTGCTAATTGCCCCCTGAGGAGCAGAGTGTCAGCAACAAATCCTACCAAATCTCGCATAATGATTAAAAATGGAGAAACCAAGGCAGCTGAAGTAAAGGTCACTGTATAATCTCCATTTATTGAAACAAATAGAGTTAATCGCAGTACTCCATCTCTTGTAGATTTCTTGGTATGAGATTTTTTGGGTTTGTTTTCTTTTTTTTTCTGTACTCAAAAACTGAAACTTTCAAATTTTTTTAACACTGCATGTAATATTCTGTTTATGAGCTTTCTGCATTGATAATAATGAAATGTTTGTGCCCTTTTCCTTACATGAAAATTAAGCAAGGCTTAATTATAGTTTTATTTATCAATGACTAGGGAAACAGTCATTTAGAGAAAAGAGAAAAACATGGTGTGCAAAGTTACTGTAGAGTTGATTACACGATGCAGTCTCCTGTACCATCACAAATTTGACTGGATGAACAAAGTAATGTTACTTACATTAGAAGAAATATGGAATAAATACAATTATGTATATATATATATGGAAAATATTGTCCCAAGAGGTCTTAGTTACACAGTGTTATTCAGATATCCAGAAACTGTTGCAGTACAATGCTCTTTCCCAGCTTCTACATTTCTGTGGTTCTGTGCTGTTGTTTCAGTTTTATCTAACTAAAAGTAGGAATTCTGATTTGTCCGGATTTTTTTTTTTTCTAGTAGAAATTTGATTTGGGTTTGAATTGAACCAAATCCAGCAGTTTGCAGTTTGCAGTTTCACTGAGCTGAAATTTTCAGGGAATTCTTGTTTCTGGGGGAAAATTATTATTGGTTTGAAAATGAGAACTAAGATCTCTTCTTTGGGGGATGAGAAGGTTTTGCTGGAAAGCATTTATTTTCATTTTCTTGCTGACCCTTTGCAGTCTGACAAAACTCATTCCCTGCTACTGGATTCCTCTGAGCCTGTCTCAGAAGGCAAGACTTACCGAGCTGCTTGGGAGCCTTTGTTTACTTTAACCTGAGATCTTGATGGATGCAGTAGATCTTTTGTTTGCTACATTTATGCTGATTCAGTCATCCTGAACAGGCTAAACAATGGAATAAAGCAGACATTAAACTTCTGAAAACTGAAGGTACCGAATATAGGTACCAGCTGGATGACTTGGAGCAGAAAGCTTGCTGGAGAAACTAAAATGTAAATAGCGCCAGCACTACTCTTAAACCGATTTCTTGGCTGCTCTGGTGTGCGTCAGTCTGAATGTAGTTTCTGAGGACCTAGATAACCTTGCAGAGATGATGACTCAGTTTTTGTGTTACCCCATCACTGAACTCAGGATCTCACTGAAACTCAGGACTGGCTGGCATCTGCCTGTTTTAGCCCGTAATTGTGAAAGACTACACTGCCTGCTTCTTTTAAATGTAAATGTTCCTCTCTGACTCACATCTCCCACTGCAGGTTTTGTCCTCTCCTTTCATCTGTTTTAAATGGTTTGTCTTAGAAGTTTTGTAGGGGAAAAATATTACTCCCATCTGGAATCATGATAGGTACTGTCTGTACGTGTGCCTAGTCTGGTGTCCAGTGTGTTTCTTCAGAACAAATTCAGAACTGTTTTCAGAACAATAGAACAGACAGAACAAACAAATTTCAGAACAGCAAATTCCTTTTATGAGAAATTTCTGGGAGTACTTTTCTCATAGGCACAAACTCACCCAGGACCAGCCTGCGGCTCCCCTTCTCAGTGAATATCATCTTGGGGCTAACTGGTGTTTTTCCGAACAAAACAGCTCCCATACAAAGTATCTGTTGATGACATTGTTGTTTCACAACAGCCAACAGATACCATCAGTGAAATGTATATGGATTATGAATTTTACCAGTTCCAGGAGAGCACAGGTAGCCCTGCTGTGATAGATGCTTCTGAACTGCAGAACTGTCTTTGAGGCTGCACCTGTACTTTTGAATAAAGCAGGAGCAAGGTCTACTCTTTGGTCCTGGGGCCACATGGTATGATCTAGACCTTCCAAAATATGTGGCACTTGGTCCTGGGTCTTAATTAGGCTCCCATTAGTCCTATAACAATACATACAAGCTCCCTTTCTCTCATGTGTATGTCACACACATACATATATGTCATCACGGAGTTTCATCCCTCTGTGTGCTGGGAGAAGTCTGTGGTATGTGCTAATCTAGTGGTGAGCTGTTGCTTTGGTGCAAAACCATGCCAGGGAGCATGCTAGCAATTGAGTGGGACAGACAGACAGCAGAGCTGTGACTGAGCTTGTCTGGCTTACTAGGTAGCGTAGACACAGACTCACTGATAACACCGCAAAGTCCGAAGCTATTGCAGTCCACACTCCAGCCAGAGTTTGTGGTGTCAGGATTTTGGTGTTCCCTTCTGTGGAGCTAAACAGCACTTTTTGCCCCCACTTCAGGGGCTGCGGCTTTGAGAAGAAGAGCCAGGACACTCTGGCTGAGCTCTGGCTCCAAATGGGACTTGTCAGGCAAAGGGCTCCTGGGCACTCAGAGGTAAACAGGTGGCTGCTTGCTCTGATGGCGACTAGTTGAGGTGTTTCCCTGAGAGGCAGGCACATTGTGCTGTCAAGATCTGCTCTGTCTGCACCAAGTCCTGGCCAGGACTGTCAGCAGTTCATCGATCTCAAAGTATATTAAATTAAACATTTCAGGCGCTCTGAATCAGCAATTTCAGCTTTAATTGTATTTTGTTTAATTAAATCCTGTTAAATAAATTAATCTTTTCTGCAATATATTACCAGTTGGGGTACATTTTAGTTATTCATAGCTGACTACAGTACTGGAGAGAAATGTAATAGCTCACAAAGCTATGCTGACTTAATAGAGTTCTTTATTATTAGGGGGGGTGGTTGGTTTGGGGATAGAGGCTTTTTGTTTGTTTGTTCGTGGGTTTGGTTTTGTTTGGGTCTTTGGGTTTTTGTTTGGGTTTTGTGTGTGTGTGTGTGTGTGTTGTTTTCATTGAGCTCCTGTTTTACATATTTCCATGTCATCCAAAGGTTGGACAAGACTGGCAGTGGCAGCTTTTTCAGACCTGTCAATGTGTAATTTTACACTTAGTAGTAGTCCAGTTGAAATTAATTATTTCACTGGGACTGTGCATGTATATGACTGTCTGTAGGATAGTGACTATTAAACAGCTTTTTGCCACCTTTTTGGAAGGTGGCAGAGCATTTTCCCTCTCACACAATTTTGGGCAATTTAGAGGTGGTTGTTTGGTTTGGTTTTTTTTATGTTCCCAGAGCATTCTAAGATCTTTAGATGAAAGACAGTAGAGACAGTTAAACATCCGTGCCAACCACCTCCAAAGATGCCTTCTGCGACAGCCTTTCTTGGCCTCCTAATGGCTGGCAGGGAGCCAGTGGCTGTGTAATGAGCTATGTGAAGGGCAGGTAGCCCCTGGAATTACAGAAGAGAATTGTGACAGAATAAAGGGAAAGATGAAACTCCTGTGACCTCTGCTCATGAAGAAAAAAGACTGCAGCACTTGCTTATTGTAGTCTGAACTGAATAGATTGGATCTTGACCTTAATTTTAGTTTTCTTCAGTAGGGAAAAAAAAGTATTTTGGCTATGTTTAAATAAGAGAACAATGTTATTTCCAGGCATTTAATAAATGGGAATGTTCTTCACCAGCAGAAAAAAGATTATACTAGGGCTGGCTCTGCAGTAACCCCTTTGTTGTTTGAAGTCACAATTATTCTCTTTCAAAAGGATGTAAAACTTTTATATTCAGAGGTTCAACATAGCAATATGACTGATAAAGTAGATAATACTAAGTAAAGCTGCACCATAGGACAAATATACAGTGCAAGAAGGATCAAAAACTAATGGTCTAAGGAGGTCTGTAGATATTCTAGAAAAAAATATTCATAAATCAACCTCCCTTTTCCTTTTCTCAGACAGATTTTTTTTACATAGGTGTAATCAGCTGTGATAAGAAGTGATCTAATATTATTTACTGGAAGGGGAAGTGTCCCTCCCTTCCTAGGGAAAGTCCTAATGCAGCTTTAATGATGAAAGTCAGTGTGTCCCCACTGGACTTAGTGGTGCTGCATCAGTTTGTATCAGCTGACAAAATATAAAATGGAAAATAGAAACCTAAACCCTGTCAAATTTTACTTTGAAAGAAACATTTACTGTCTTTTTAGGATGTATTCTAATGGATGTTCTAGCCCAGATTCTGTTCAAACACAACTGCAAATGGAAAGCAAATTCCTTTAATGCAGTGGCACTATGTCAGTTTAGAAACATGATTAGAAACCATTTGCTACAATTTAATCATTCTGTGGTGCTAGCTGTTGTATCTGCCATATAGGTCCATTTTTACCCCATATACCAGAAAGTTCTTAACTGCAATTCTTACTGTGATTCAGTCCATTTTTTTCTGCCAAACCAAACCTTGGCTGTTGAGGTAGAAGATCTTTTGCGTAAGTGTGGTGGTAGTGTGACAGGGCACATTGGCTGTGCAGCTATTTCACTGACAAAATATTGCAAGGAGAGACAAAATCAAATGTGAATAAAGGGGAAGAATCTTGCTGCCTTTATTGTGACAGTCCCAGTGTGGGATACACTTGGCTTTTCTCAATGCAGGTCATAACATTTACAGGATTTTTATTTGTGATCACATCTTCTGTGCATTTACTGTGTTAAGGAAAAAACAATTATCATCCTGTTTTATACATTTCCAGCTGGTACATGTAGGACTGCAGTGAAAAGAATAAGTTACATACATACCTTTATATATCAGAGTGTTAGGAAGGAAGGAATTGCTGGGCCAAATGTTTCAACATGGAACTTCTGACCTTAGAGAGACTATGTGACAATAGTAATCAGTTTTATAATTATCAGTAATTGTTGAGCTTGCAGTCTACATTTTCTCTTACCTTTTGGTGTTCAGGCCTTCCTGTGTATTTGCCCTTCTTAGAGATGTAGTTTTAAAGTATATGTTTAAAATAGCAAGGAGCACAGAGGGTAAGGTCAGAATTTCTACAGCTGGTAAGTATACAAGGAGAAAAATATCCTAAACCAGTATTTAGCTATTCTGCAGAGTTCTACACTAGCAGTTAAGTAGTTAGGCTAAATTCTATTATACACTTCAATGCAATAAATATGTTGACTTTAAATTACTTTTTAAGTTCCTGTTAATCACATTATGTGATTATGGAAGAAAATAATTGCCGGATTCTTCACCATGACCTAAGGCTTCTTCCAGCTGGGAAAAGAATTTGACCAAAGTCTGCATTATTATATGATTTTTAAAATTCTAGTGTCAGCCAAGGCAAGAAAGGTCCTCCTCAGCTGTCTCTGCGTACAATGATGGAGATGCCATTGCTACTCCACTTCAACTCTTGGGTAGTACAAATGATACAAAATAATACCAGAGTCTTCGTAAAGGAGGTATCTGTGTAAGACTTCCAGAAAGTTTCATACGAAGGACATGCAAATATTAAGTGTCAATAATATTCCTTTCATTTTGATATTTTAGTGGAGTAACTTCTGTGATTGTCTTGATTCCGCCTGCCCCCCGCCCCCCCCCATTTACACCACAAATGAAAATGAAGATCATTATTGTGCTCCTAAAATGTTGGCACCTGTTTTTTTTTTCCACTCTGTTGTACTGAATTAATTTCTCTGATGTGAATAGAATTATGTTGTCTTAAATCAATTAAATGGTGGTGTGTTAAGCTGCTGGAAGGTTTTTATAATAATGTCATGTCATGGAGAATATTGGGCTTGTGATTTTCTCTGTCTTGCCCCTGCCTTCATTTCAATAATAGATGTGTAAATACCTAATTTTGACTTAGCTATGAGACGTAGGATCAAACTCTTGATGGTTCATAATTTGCTTGATATGTAATACAAATAAGAAATTGAGTATTGGCCTTAAAATTGTACTTGTATTCAAACTTTTTTGTAGCACTCTATAAAAACTCCCAACACTGAGACATGCGAAGAATTACTTCAGCCCCATTAAATATGTCTTCTGCAATACTGTGGTTGAATCACTGCATCCTTACTCATAGAATGTTATGCTGTACACGTGGAGATGGTATTTAAGTCTTATTTGCCAAATTAGCTGATGTGTTTGTTTGTCAAGTTCTTAATTAGATGGTGGAAACCCAGCTTCCCATCAGATCTACATTACTTCAAAATGAATTGTGTGTAAGATATAGTGGGCTTCATTAAAAGTTTTTGCCTGGGATGCAAGACTAGATCCACAGAATGATATAGGGGTTGTGATGTCTCACAATAACTACTTTGCCCTAAACTTTAGATATTTACTTACTGGATTCAGTTCCCATCTGAAGTTATTTTAAATCTATCCATTTTCATTACTGATTTTTTTCTTACTGCCTGAAGGACTCTTCTTGAACACAAGAAATGCTTCTCTAAGTCCTGTGCAGCTAGGCATTGATCTCATCGGACTTCTTAGGATAACTATTGTTTATATTGCTTGATTGTTTTCTCAAAGCTTAGCTGCTAGATCAGCCCCAGCAAAAGTCTTCGGGGTAAACAGAAAAATGGGATGGAAACATAGTTGGCTTACTCAGACACTTTAGTCTGGTCTAATCAAATAGGATAGCATAGGATAGAATATGTATCTCCTGTGTTCCAGGTGAATGGTCCAAATGCCAGCTAGGTAAATCTTCCTCAATCCCTCTGTGGAAGCTGTTCCATTCTGTGTGAAATGTAATAGGAAAAGAGTATTTGTGCATCTGTGTGCTTCAAAGATAGATGAGAGAGACTCCAGGCCTTGTACTACATACATTGCCATTATATATTAAGTATTTATTGACATAGGCTTTGAATCCTAGGAGTATTGACCTCCAGCTGTGGACTGTACTACAGGATCTGCTCTCTTTTAGGATCAAGTAGTATTTAAATAATCAATGTTTTAAAAGAATGGGGCTCTCTCCAAGTCTGAGGTAATGCAACAGGAGTTTTGGGACTACCTTTTCTCTTCAAATTAGTCTTTCCCCTGTTGATTCAGGCATGTTATGTCCTGTGATGGAAGAAGAGGTTAGAGTCGAATCCAGTTTTCTGCTACTTTGACAAACGTTTTGAGCAAGCCTTATCTTTCCTTCTCTTTTTGTTCCATTTTGAAAAGAAGCTTTCACTGAAATTCAGAGGAGAAAAGGAAGAGGCGTTTCATTCACCAGAGAACTTCTGTAGGATTCCTGTATGAATTCACTTCCCCTGCTACCCACCTCCAGCCCAGTATTCATTTCCAAGAGTACTTTGCATACCTGGCTCTGGGCTGTGCAGGGGTGATGGATTCTTCTTTCCTTCCAGTTGGAGCTGAGTGATTTCATACCAAAGAGACTCTGAATCACACTGAAAAAGAGCAGCCATCTGTGCTCAGAGGAAAAGAGGCAGGCTTTTTATTCTAGGAAGATGTTTTGTACTCTGTTTTGCACGCTCACACAAGCATTTTGCTTTAGCTTCAGCAAGTACTCTAGGTGCAGGTAAGGCATAAAAATCCCATCTGCTATATTTTATCCAATCAGGAAACTAAATTTTAATGGTGGGCACTCTCTTCAACCATTTTGTGAGGGGATTTGGGCACCTAATCTGGTTTTGTAAATTCTAATTTCAAGTTGTGTCTGTGTATCACTACACACAGAGCCCTTCATAGATTATTCTGAAATCCATGGAGGTGGTGAACTAGCTGTGGCAACACTTATAGTGTTTCAGTCATGGTTTATGAAAGTCTGTGTCCCAAATGGTTTGATATCCAAGTAACATCCTGTTAGTGTCTGTGAACTATCCTGAACCCTGTAAAAGCCAACCAAATAATGAAGGTGAGAAGTCAGTGTGGGTTTGAAAGCAGTATTCTTGGGTCCAGGGACAAAAAGCCCTGCTAAATATTTGTAGTGCATCTGGGTCTTAGCTCATGGGTCTGCATGGAGTTGTGCCATATGAGCTCACCTAGCGACTTGTATCAGCTCTCCATCCATGCATCATGCAGAGCACAACTGAACATTTTAGGTGTGTTTGTAGAATGTTGCTGCTGCTCTGATCATTGGATGATTTATTTAAAACCTGAAAAGACCACTCATTATAAGCTCAGTCACAGAATGTCAACCAAGATTCCCAAACATCTGGTGTACATCAATTTTCTGTTTGCATACATAACCAGAACCTCTTATCCTTTTAAAAAAAAAAAAAAATTAAAAAATCTAAAATCCCTTTCTGAGGAGAGCAGATGTTTTGTGTTAAGGAATCCGTGGTACACATTGACCTGTTTGATAGCACATTGTGTACAACAGTTGTCTCCTGGGGGTGGGTCTTTTAGAATTTGCTGCTTTCTTGTCAGCCAAGTATCTTCTTACTGGAACCATCATGACCCAAAGCATGACTAGTTTTCCTCAGTGGGATGGCAGCCTAAGTAGGTGTACATTAAAGTTCGAATGGACAAAATTGCTGCAAGGATCATGCAGATTTCTGCATGTGGAGGAAACAGCTGACAGTCCTTCTAGAAGACTTGTCTCCAGTTTATTTTACATTAATCCTGTAAATTCCCAGTTAACTTTCTTAGTATTTCTTTCATCTAAGTTTTTATATGTTTGCATTTTGAAAGGAACTGAAGCATTTCAAGATTTGAGAGAGTCGTAGAAAAAAAGCTGCTATTACGTTTGTCCAGATGAAAATAATAAACTAAATGCTTTCCATTAACAAATTCAGCAAATCACTTTTCAAAACTCATTTAGCTAATGTTCTATTGAAAACGCAGAGTATTTCAGTCATATAATTGATTATAATGGTAATTATTTTATTGCCAGATACTGCATGTCCAACTCTTAACTCGTTTTCCATTCATGCTTATATTTCAACTAAGATGCTAAATATTTATAAATACAAGCTGTCTGTGTTAGAGAAATATCGATAAACAATTTTCAAGTCATCCCTTTGTTCATTCTGTCACTTAATCATACTCAAGAAGCAAAATATTTTTAGATACAAGCTGTCTCTGTCAGAGAAATGACTTTCATCTGATGCTCTCACTGTTGCATTCATCAGGGAATTGGAGAAGTGGAGAATGCTCAGAAGAGGCTTAAGTAATAAAGAGCTGTGTATTGCAGCAAGGAGGCCTATTTTTTCTACCCCAAGCCTTTGCTCTGAGAGCTTATCTGATTAGGACATTGCTTTTGAATTCCTTGTTTTACATTTCCACAACGGAGATTTGAACCTATTATGCCACATTAACACCCGAAGTCTTCACTTAGTGAATAACACCACTTTCTGTCTTTAAGCTATTCATTATTCCTGGAGAGGGATTCAGCAAAGGAAGGTTAGTGCAAAGTGCTACACCCTGCTCTGCTCCTAGTGCCTGCAACTCCTGTAATTTATCCAAGATACAGGTCAGATGAATTAATACTGACCCACTCACGATCCAGAGTTGGGGCATATTCCAACTGCATCGGGACTTGTAATGAGATCTTGTCCTTCCTTTCTCTCTGTGTAGCTCTGACACTGGCCTACACTCTAACTGAATACAAACTTTATTATGATTATCTATTTTGTTCTAATGATGAAAATGAAGAGTAATCGTGAAGCATGACACGTTACAATTTCTAATATGATTACCGATGTAATTCTGACTGGAATCTGTCTGCAGCACAAAGTTTGATACATAAGTGAACCAGACTAAAAAGATTCTTAAAGGCAATTTCTATTATTATATAGGGTACCTACTCTGAGCCTTGTGCATGTGGTTCATACCAAGTTTAATTTCTATCATCAGAAGCAGTGTAGGGGAGAAGAAAGGAGGGTTCTGACACTATAGTGTAGGCTTATAAATATGTGAAAGAGTAATGCAATGCAATGTATTTGTAAGTAGTGGTAAGTTAGGAGCAGAAAAACCACTTACAAAACAGCATCACAGGTGAAATCAACAGACTGGCTGAGACAAGTAAATCCAGATACGACTAATTTATTAAATATACTCATACGTGTTTATTTCCTGCTGCTACCTATGCTGTTACAACATACAGCAGTGCAAAATGAAAAATAAATACCACTACACTTGATATGCCCTCAGCTTTTCTTAAAAGGCATTGAGCAGGTGAGCATTAGAATATAAGACTTTTGGCAAGGCTAACAATAACAGAATTACAGAATGGCTGAGGCTGGAGGGGACCTCTCCAGTTCACCTGGTCCAACCGCCCTGCTCAAACAAGGCCACCTAGAGCCAGCTGCCTCAGACCATGTCCAGATGGCTTTTGAATGTGTGTGTCCAAGGATGGGGACTTCACAACCTCTGTGTGTCACCTCCTAGATGCACAGACCCAGCTCTCATCCTAGAAGCAAGATCCTTGAGAGTATATTGAAATAATCATGTGGCTAAGGCTGATTCTCAGAATTGCTTTCAAGGAACATTCGCAGTCTGGGTTTGCAGAGTTAAGGCTGCCTTTTGGCATAATGCCTTCCAGCACAAGGTAACAACACACAGAGAATATTTTGCCTAGGTATTCATGCTCTTGAAACTTTTTTGTGAAACAAACTGAATTTCAAGGACTTCTCCAAATCTTTCCTACACAGTCACCTTCTCTTTTCTTCTACTAAAATCTCTGTGAGTGGAAAAAAAAAAAGGAAGAGGAAAAGGGAGAGGCACTGACATAAAAATAAATAAATAAATACCTCTAAAAAAAAAAAATCCACTGGCAGTAACTGCTAATTATCTGGCTGGGCCAAGCCATGTCCCAGTGTATTCCTTACTACTCATATATACGGTTTGTTAAAGAAAATCACCTGGCTTTATCTACATGGTATACCATAGGCATTTGTGAGCTTGTTCTAACAACATGCAGAGCTGAAAAAAAGCCGTGACTGCATTAGTGTCCAGAGAGTCGTGAGCATAAGGTCTATGAAGACAAACCACACAGAGAAGCAGGGTATTTTAGCTCAGATTTGACATGCATTAACGTGATCGCATACATCTTGGATCAAGGTTGGCATACATCCTAACAGGTACTCAGAGAATGGATATAATATCTGTCATGGTATATTATGTAGGCATTTTCTTTCCCAGTACAAAAATAATAATCCCAATGTAATTATGAAATTTATAATGAGGTATACAGAATCTGTATACCTCATTGCCTCATTCTGACTGTATAAGGTGCTCAGATTTTAAGCTGTCTAGAAATCTGGATTATGTTCAAATATGCCTCTCAACACACAGGAAGAGTAAATACAATGTTAGCTATCAAGGCTGCTGTTTAACACTACATTCTGTATTTCTCTGGGTTACCTGGAAAGGATTTATTATCAGATGACAGACAATTTGCATTTGGTTTCTTAAGAGATTAAGAGAGTCTTAAAGTATCACTTATTCTTAGAGCAGAGTGATTAATCAAGTAATAGTAGTGTTCATCATTGTAAGGCAGAATTTTAGTTATTGAACTATCCAAATGACTGCCAAAATATTTCTATAGCAAATTAACAAAGAGAAAAAAAAAGAAAAAAGAGAGTGAGAATGACAGTGCTATGTCCTGAAAAGAAATTGAGATGCTGTAGTCGCAACAAATTGGAGTTGGGAATAACTTTCTGTGTGTATATAGATCTATATAATTTAGCCTAGAGTTGATTTTATAATATGTATACTGCCAAAACCGTGGTTACTTTTTGTTATTAGTGTCACAAAAATCACCAAAGTCCACAATCAGTTTTCAGATTATGTTGGACTTTACACTGTATAAAGGGTCATGAGGAGTTCCTATGTTTATAAGATACACAAAACACAAATATTGTAAAAGGAAATGGAAGAACTGTGTGACATACTCCAATTGTAGTGTTTAATTTTTTAATATACGTCCTTCTCTTTTCAGGTTCTAAGCTTTCAGGAGATTTAATTACACTTACTTCCAGCATGTACAATGGAAACATATATACATATATGTATTGTCATGGTTTAACCCCAGCCAGCAACTAAGCACCACGCAGCCACTCACTCACTCCACTCCCACCCGGTGGGATGGGGGAGAAAATTGGGAAGAGAAGTAAAACTCGTGGGTTGAGATAAGAACGGTTTAATAGAACAGAAAAGAAGAAACTAATAATGATAATGATAACACTAATAAAATGACAAGAGCAATAATGAAAGGATTGGAATGTACAAATGATGCGCAGTGCAATTGCTCACCACCCGCTGATCGACACCTAGCCAGTCCCCGAGCGGTGATTCCCCACCCCCACTCCCCCCAGTTTATACACTAGATGTGACGTCCCATGGTATGGAATAACTGGTTGGCCAGTTTGGGTCAGGTGCCCTGGCTGTGTCCTGTGCCAACTTCTTGTGCCCCTCCAGCTTTCTCACTGGCTGGGCTTGAGAAGCTGAAAAATCCTTGACTTGAGACTAAACACTACTGAGCAACAACTGAAAACATCAGTGTTATCAACATTCTTCGCATACTGAACTCAAAACATAGCACTGTACCAGCTACTAGGAAGACAGTTAACTCTATCCCAGCTGAAACCAGGACAGAAACAAACTAAAACAACCAACCACCCCCCACTTCCCCCAAAACATTTAGAGAATAAATACAGTCATTGATAAATAAATATGACAATTCTAAAGATTCTCTAAGACAATATATTTGCATTTCTTTGGAGGGTTAGTTTACACGTAAGGTCTGTAGCTTGATAGAAAGCATCATTACTACATGTGAACCCTGTACATGGCTTAGACAAGGTAGGAAGCTTTTTGCTTCAGACCTCAGAAACTTCTGGTGTTTGCTTAGATTAAAGCAAACTAGAAGAGGTAAGGGAGTCTTTGGCAGCAGGCTGGCCAACTTGGTGAGGTGGGCTTTAAAATGAAGGACTTGGGGGGCAGGGTCCAAAGTGGTAATGCTCATGCCATTGCAACCAACTGGGGAATAAGCCAGGCCAACCAGAGCAGTGACAAATGTTCCTTCACTGCCTCCCAAGATGGGAACCAGAAGACTAACCACCTCAAGTGTATGTATACCAATACACGCAGCCTGGGGAACAAACAGGAGGAACTGGAGCTCCGCGCCCAGTCAGAAAGTTATGATATCATAGGAAGAACTGAAACATGGTGGGACAACTCACATGCCTGGAGGATTGTGATGGATGGCTATAGACTGTCTCATAAAGACAAGCAGGGAAGAAGAGGAGGAGTAGTCATGCTCTATGTTAAGGAGAACCTTGAATGTATAGAAGTCAACTAGGGCAATTGCGGAAGCCCTATCAAACGCCTCTGGTTCAAGATCAGAGTGGTCATCTCCAAGGGGGATCTTGCAGTACGCATCTGCTACTGACCTCCAAACCAAGATGATAAGGCCAATGAAGCAATATTTGGGTCACTTAAGCAAGCTTTGGGTCAGCAAAACCTGGTTCTTATGGGTGACTTCAACTACCCAGACATTTCTTGGAAGAACAGTACAGCAGCTCACATGTCATCCATCAAGTTCCTGGAGTGCTTAGAGGACTGCTTCCTCATACAAATATTAGGTGTGCCAACCAGGAATGAGGCACTGCTAGAATTCCTACTCACAAAGCAAGAAAACCTGCTTTGTAATATCTCAGTTAGTGATAGCCTTGGCTGCACAATATTGTGGAGTTTGGGATCCTGCTGAGCATGCTGAAGGTTAGTTCTAAGACAAAGGTTTTAGGTTTTAGAAGAGCAAACTTCAGCTCCCTCAACTGGGAGGGATTCCGTGGGAAGCTTCCATGGAGGATAAAGGAGCTAGTAAGTACTGGGAGCTTTTCAAGAACGCTCTCCTGGAAGCACAAAACCAGTTCATCCCCTTTAAAGGTAAGGGAAGTAGGCGGAGCAAGAGACCCTGTTGGCTTAACTCAGAGCTTCTGAGTCTGCTCAAAATCAAGACAGAAGTATACCAGAGATGGAAAAGCAGACAAATACCCATTGAGAACTACAAGACCATTGTCAGGGCATGCAGAGATGCTGTTAGAAAAGCAAAAGCTCAGCTTGAATTGAAATTTGGCTAGAGATGTCAAAAACTACACGAAAGAGTTCTTCAAGTACAAAAACAATAAGCAGAAACAGAAGGAAATATTGGCCCACTGTTAAACAGGAGAGATGAATTAGTCACCAACAATGCTGAAAAGGTAGAGGTTCTCAACACTTTCTTCACCTCTGTCTTTACCAGCACTGTTGGGCCCCAGGCCTTGGGAACAAAAATCCAGGTTGATGCAAACCTGCTGTCAGTGAAGGAAGAGTTGGTATGTGAACTATTACAGGAGCTTGACCCTTACAAATCAATGGGCCCTGAAAATATCCACCCAAGGGTGTTAAGAGAGCTGCCTGACATTGTTGTGAAGCCACTCTCCATAATCTTTGGGAAGTTGTGGAGATCAGGAGACATCCCAGAAGACTGGAAGAAGGCTAATATCACCTTCATCTACAAGCAGGGCTTAAAGGAGGATGCAGGAAATTATAGGCCCATCAGTCTTACTTCAGTCCCTGGGAAAGTTATGGAATGAATCCTCCTGGGGGCTATCACAAGTCAAATGGAGCACAGGATTGGGAAAAGCCAGCACAGATTCACCAAGGACAAAGCATGCTTGGCAAACCTGACAACCTTTTACAACAAAGTAACCTGCTGGTTGATGTGGGGCAGGTGGTGGACGTTGTCTACCTGGATTTCTCCAAGGCTTTCAGTATGGTCTCCTTCAGCCTCCTCCTAGAGAAACTGATGCATTACGGTCTAGACAAGTGGTCTGTGCAGTGGGTGGGGAACTGGCTGACAGGCTGCACCCAGAGGGTGGTGGTAAATAGCTCCTGTTCAAACTGGCAACCTGTCACAAGTGGGGTTCCCCAGGGATCAATATTGGACCCAACGCTATTAAATATCTTCATAAGTGATCTGGATGATGGGATCAAGTGTAACCTGATGAAGTTTGCCAATGATACCAAACTGAGTGGGGAAGTGGACACTTTGGAAGGGAAAGCCACCCTGCAGGAAGATTTGGATAGGCTGGAAAAGTGGGCTAACAAGAACCTTATGAAGTTCAACAAGGACAAGTATAATGCCTTGCACGTGGGAAAACATAATGCAGGACTGTGGCACAGGCTGGGATCTACCCAGCTGGGGAGCAGCTCTGTGGAAAGGGACCTGGGGGTCCTGGTGGACAACAAGCTTAATATGAGAGAACAGTGTGCTGCTGCAGCAAAGAAAGCCAACGAGATGCTGGGTTGCATCAACAAGTGCATCACCGGGAGAGATAAAGAAGTCATTATCCCACTCTACTCAGCGCTTGTCAGGCCACACCTGGAATACTGTGTTCAGTTTTGGTCCCCACTATATAAAAAAGCTGTGGACAGGCTGGAGAGGGTCCAGAGAAGGGGCACAAAGATGATCAAAGGACTGGGAAGCCTGACATATGAGGAAAGGCTGAGAGAACTGGCTTTGTTCAGCCTTGAGAAAAGAAGGCTTAGGGGAGACCTTATCACCATGTTCCAGTATTTAAAGGGTGGCTACAAAGAAGATGGAGACTCCCTTGGAAAAGACAAGTTACTCCTTGGGAGATTCCAATTGGACACAAGGAAAATTCTTCACAATGAGAACAATCAGCCATTGGAATAATCTCCCTAGGGAAGTGGTGGATTCCCCAACTTTGGACACTTAAGATTCGGCTGGACAGGGTGCTGGGCCATCTTGTCTAGACCATGCTTTTGCCAAGAAAGGTTGGACCAGGTGATCCTTGAGGTCCCTTCCTAGCTGGTTTAGCAGAACCTGGTATTTGAACTACAGTTACTAATAGGTACAAAGCTGAACTACATTTTATGTGCTGTTGTGGCTATTGTAATGGCTAGCTTAGGATGGCATTTAGGTGCTTTTCACAAGTTTTGGTAATACTTAAACCAGCATTCCTATCGTAACCCAAGAAGAAAAGCAGTACTGAAATGGAACCTAATGTCCTTCTCATCTGGTCCTATCATCAAAAGCAGGTGCCTAAGGAAGACTATAATAACAGGGAAAACTTGAATAGTACCTCCTTTGAGTACCCTGCCAGGCTTCAAGCATTTGTAGCTAAATAACTTCCTGCACTTCCCTTCCACTTCTTAGGTACCTCAGGTTTTGAGAGAGAGATTGTACATCACATCTTCTGGTTCATCCGTTTTGCCATCAGATCTCTAAGGCCTTGGATGACAATTATCTGCTCCTGGCCTCTCATTACTGTCTATTTTGTCTGTAACTTCTGCTTGGGGAGCATCAAGTTAAAACACATCTTCTGAAATCCTTTCCTGATTTTAAAAAAAAAAAAAAGGAAAAAAAAAAGGTGGGTGGAGTGTTCTGGTGGGAAAATCTTTACATGTTCTTCCACAGTGAACACAGCCACAAAGTGTCTATTCAGCTTTCTGCTGTGATTTTATTTTTCCTGAAGGCTCCTTTTATGCCCTGATAATCTGCGGGATTTGAAGTCTCTCAGACTTACTGCTCCAGATGTGTTTGAAGAAAGATTTATTAATTTTTATGTATTTTGCTAGTTGTACCTCAAGCTCTTCTTTCACCCAGGTTTATGGAGTTTTTTAACTTTCCAGATGTTACTTTTCTTCTGTTTTCTTCATTTGGACATGATCCCAGTTCTTTGAAGACAGCTTTCAAACAACTCCCCTTGCCCCTGCCTT
This sequence comes from Haliaeetus leucocephalus, assembly GCF_000737465.1. Taxonomy (NCBI): domain Eukaryota; kingdom Metazoa; phylum Chordata; class Aves; order Accipitriformes; family Accipitridae; genus Haliaeetus; species Haliaeetus leucocephalus. The sequence continues at coordinate 2,614,263 of NW_010973023.1, read as the reverse complement.
TTAACCATACTTGCTTCTTTTCTCCTGACTTTTATAAGTGGTATAGATCTGTTCTGTTCTTCTAATACTGCTTCCCTAAGAAGTCTCCACGATGCATGTAAGGTTTTAATTCCCTTAACTGCCCTTGTAAACCTTTTCTTATAACAACCTTTCAGATTCTTAAGCTCACATGGCATCAACTCGTGGAGACACGGAAGTGAAGCTTCATTTTTACTTAATGAATTCATATGTTTTAAGTGAGAATTTCTTTTCCTTTGCCCATCTCTTTTCACTTGTTCTTGTTAATGGTCAATGCCATACTGTTATTATTAAATTATACTGATGCTAGGGAAGGACAATGCTCTCAGTTTCTGGGGCTTGGGCTAGTGCACGCTTTCTTCCCCAAGCAGCGCATTAGGACTGGTTACAGTACATTTATTAGTCAGCCGTGACTGACAGTGTATCTGCAGCTGTTCTAGGTGTACAGAAGATGATGACTGTTAGTGTCCCCATGGGCTGTCTATCTGTTTAACTTTTAAAACATAACATATGCTTTATAATGCTTTGCTTCAAAATCGGATTGTGTGTAGGAGATGGTATTTTTCAAAAGATTTAAAGGTCTCTAGGGAAATGTTAAGAAAGAATCCTAAATACTAAGAAGGTTTCCAAATGACACAAGTTTTGTTTTCAAAGTTCAGTTTCCATAAAGTAACAGTGAATCTCATTAAATCACTTATTCTCAAATTCGTCCTTAGGTCAAATAGCTGTTTCCAAATCTTTCTTTCTGAACAACCACGATGTGGTAAAATAGTAGGGGTTTTTTTCCTGTCTTTTTCTAATAATAAAATCAATGGTGTTTTGTTTGGCAACAACTGCTGAAGGAATTGGGATTTTCTAATTACAGGCTGTCTTAAGAAAAATACTCTAGGTCAATATGGTGATTTGGATTTTATAATTTCAAAATTGTTTTGGTTTAGTCCCTATGTTTTGAAGACATTTTTTCTCTTTCTGTTTTCTGCACAGGCAGATGTACGATTAGGGGAACCTTAAGGCAGTTTCTGTAAAAAGATTTTAAAAAGATGATTTAAGATGACCAAAATAAATGTAAATACTCTCACATTAAACTAATTCCTCTTCCTTTGCATTATATTAAAAAAACCCACAACTGTTTAATATTCATTTGAATACAAAATAATACAGATATGGTTGATTTTGAAAGAGGAAAAAATTTCTTATAAATTTACATTTGTTGTAGTACATTAAATGTATTCAGCTTTCTGAATAAGCTTTCTGATAAACCAGAAGGTATTTGAAGTAATATCAAGTTTCCTGTAGAAAAGGAAAAAAAAAACCAACTGATGCCATACTCTACTTGTGAAGTTAAATGCTGTTAATAAAATTTCATGTACAGATACAGGTACTAACCAAAAGAAAATAAATTGTGTTGATAATAAACACCCATTTTCTAACTGTTCTAATAGTCTGCTATGTGGGGTCTTTTGCTCAGATATTTTAATAAGAATTTTAATGTTTTCTGGCTGCATTTGTTAATGAATTTTATGGATCTAACACACACATTTTCCTCTAAAATTTGCGTAGGCATTTTACCCTAACCATCTTAGATTAAACAGGAAAGCTATTGTCCTGTATTTATCTCTAATGATTATTTTATAACCAAATATTTTGGCACAAGTTTTTTGCACTCAGAACAGGAAATTCCTTGCCAGATCAGCCCAAAAGTGCCAATGACCATAGTGACACATGCAGAGACTTCCATGTATTTCAGAAGCAGCTCAAACTTTGAAAAAAGTTAATATGATTTGGGAAAAAAAGGGAAAAAAAACAAACCACAAAAAAACCAAGCACCATACAAATTTTATAATACTTTTATTTTTTTTAGTCCTGCTAACATTACTTTAAAGTCTTTTATTGCTGTAAAAATAGTATGTTATTGAATACTCTAGACTCTTACCTTCAGTAAAATCTTCAGGAATTAATTGAAATGGTTAAATAACTAGTGGGTGAAAGTGATGCTTTAATTTTTTTACCTTTCATTTTCATTTAGGATTCTTAACATCACTCATCTTAATAGGGTCTGGTCTTCAGAAAATGATGATTATCTAATCCACCTTAAAAAAGTACACATTGGAAAGCCCTGGAAATATGGAAAAAGGATGTCGCTCTTCCAGTCTAGTATTAGGTGACTATACATGTTGATACTTGACCCCACTCATTCTACCTTTTTTTATAGTTATATCTATGTATAAAAGAAACTAGTTTTGATAAAACCATGAACCTGGCCTCAAATTCTACCTCTGTGAGAAAGTAGCTGTTTATTAATGAGTCTTGTTTGTCTATCTCTTTTTCCACGGGGTGTTTCTGTTCAATGACCCATCTTGAGCTTTGGCTAGGTCACTACTTTAACTTTGTTAACAGCAGCTAATGAAACAGTTTGTCAGACATAATGAAACACTGTTTTCTATCAGTAGATCTCATCACTGACAACAGATGGCAGATTTATTTATTTATTTATTTATTTTCCAAATACTAGAAAGAAAACAAGTAACGATCTGGACACTATTCCAAAGGTCATGCTCCAGACTCGGACCTAACAGCTTCACTGCAGTTCCTTGCCTGGCACAAAGCAACATGGTTGAGTTAGTACATACGCAATATTTCAGTTACATGTAAGAGAATATATTAAAGCATGTAACCAGTTTGCCATACTTTTCCTACAAAAGAAATGCCATGTTCCTTATGAGAATTAGTCTCAATACGTATCTGAAATTTTAATCATGGTAGATAGACTTTCTATTAGTTCTTCTGCTTGAGTCTTAGATATTGTTGTCAAAAGTATTTCAGTATATTTTGAATGACACCAATTCTATTCTGCTTGAGTTTTCTTAATTCACCTTTATTCTGCAATACTGTATTACTGTCTTTAGTGGTAATTTCATAAGATGTATCTATCATTTCCTAAGAACTTTTTACTCCAGAACACTAATAAAGTTTGTAACCAATAATATTGAATATTAATTATCAAATTAATTTAAATACATTTCAATAAATAATGGTAGTCATATATTGAAGTACCAAATGTTTGGATTTTTTTTTTTTTAACACAGAAGTTCTAAATAAAAAAAATCCAAACTCCTATGTATATATATTTAAAAAAAAAATGTAGTCCAAATTTCTGTACAAACCACTTTGTTTTCCTCTCTTGTGAATGTTTTGTATTCTCAGATAGTAAGCTTTCTGAAGAATTTCTAACATATTGCAGATGAACAACTGTCAGCTTTATTGCTTTGTACTATTCTGGATCAAACAGAAGAAAACTGAATCTAGGTGAATCTAAAACATTATTTTACCAATTAAATCAAACTCTTTTATAAATAGAAATCACCACGTGAAGTGCTATCCAGCTGTTTGGAATGTACTTTACAACAATAAACTTTTTCTTTTCAGAAGTGCTGACAGAATAAAATGGGTTCAGAATTACCAAAACAGATGCAATAACATACACAGTGAATAATTTCATCCTTTTTAAGAAAAGATTAAATTTTAAGGTGGAAAGCTGGTTGCCAGCATACCATATTATACTTAAAGGTCATATACTACAACTGCTGCAGAAGTCTTCTGTGAACATCTGCAGCATTTTAGAGAACTTACTTACATTTCTTCTAACTTTATGAGGATTCCTGTAACTTTTGCATCAGATCCTTACTCAGAGTAAACATCACTTACCTCTTGCTCTCCACAGTCTCTCAGAGGCAAAGGTGTTCTATTTTAACATCTTTATCCTTTAAAAAATGTTTTTCTCTGGTTGATATGACCATAACTCATGCAATAATTTTAACATAATGAAAATTGTAACATTTTAAAGCAATTGAAACTATGAGCACTGCATTACTTTGCTTAGGTAATTTAATCCTTTTTTCTTTAGTGCTTTCCTGTAAAAATATCAAAAGTTCCCATCTGCTTTGTGACTCATCAAGAGTACTAAATAATGCCTAATTAATTTAAGATATAAACTGTTGTTTGTTTACCTGACTAAATACCCCGATGCAGGTGAGTTTGCATACAGTATAAGAAAAAATCTTAGAAAAAAGTATGAAAAGCTGTGTTACACATTACTCTGCATTGTCCTAAAAATCTCTCAGAATTCTAGGCATTGAATCAAATAAACTATCCCCACCATCACTTCAAGCTTCATTTTAATATTCTGTATAAACTCAAGGGACCATTTGTCTTTTTAAAAGATGAGATTCTCTTGCAATAAATTTAAATGTACACTGTGAATTATTTATGTATTAGGCAGCATAACTAGATGATTCCATTTTTTTCTAAAGAATTTTCTCACTTTAATGGAATTTTATAGGTAAACAAAATGTCCTTCCATCCATAGCTTTCCAGATGTCATTTTGGTCATATGTGTGCTTTAGGTTATGCCCAAAGTACAGCATTACCAATTTGACTGCTCACTAGAATCTATATTTCAAAAAAAACCTCAACACATTCACACTAAATGCATACATGGATGATTCAGTGTTCCTTTCCATATTCCCGCTTCTGGGAACTCATGGAAATACTGTTCCAAAAACTGCTTTGGTACTGACCTGTCCTTCTGCTGGGATGTTTCCTTTTGCACAGATTCTACCCAACAGCAAAGTATGTGTGAAAGAAGAGATATGGGAAAAGCTTTATAGTTCTATTTGCTGTAGACCTGGGACAGGCTTTTATTATGGCTTCTAGGGATGTGTGGATACTAAAGACCAACCACTGGCTTTCTGAAAAGTCTGTGAATGGGGAAACTAGCTCATGACTCTTAAAGTATGTGCTCTGTCTTCTAATACTTCTTACTATAAAAGAGAAATAGTAGAGAAGAACAAGCAATTTCACAGTTATTCTGTGGAACTTAGAGAACTTGTTTTACCTGACACAGTCTATATTAATCTGCATGGTTGTTCTTTAATTATACATACAGCTAGGGTTCCTCTTCCTCCTCACAGTATTAGCAATGATTAACATCCCTAGTATCAATTTATGCCTTTGGGATGTTATAGCAGTTACTAGTTATAATCATAGTCAATGTTGATTACAAATTAACTTGTTTCTAAAAAACATAGTTGTAGATATTACAGCCTGACTTATTAATATTAAAAGGTAGGTCTAATGTTGTTTCTGCAAGAGGCTTGACACTTTAAAGACTAATCCATTTTTACCATCCATCAAAGCACAGTTGTGCTATTTATTATCTGGTTTTTTCACCTTCTCTTTCTCTTTTTTTTTTAAATTTCACTAAATTTATAATTGCTCTTTTTGTTTGAATTTTGATCACTTATTTGCAAATCATTTGTCTCAATTTGAAATCCAATTTTCTAGTATGATATGTTATCATTAATTTTTCATCTCTGTGCCTTATCACACATAAAAGCAAATAACAGTGAGCATTAAATAAGTTTCACAGTATTAATGACGTATTTAATACTGGTTCCTTAAGAAAACAAGTTGAGTAACAAAATTCAGTATTTTAAAATTGGGGAAAGGGAAGTGTAAATTTAAATTTACATAAAAATCATTACAATGTCTATTTGATTATGACAATACTGTTCCAACTGGATACTGTATCAAAATATATGAAACAATATCTTGCCAAAAAAATACAGCAGTTCCTTTGTAACCTTTTGCTTAAATATCTGTTTCTACAGGTATGTGGGTTGTGTAATTCAGTGTACACACAAATAATATATTATTAATTCGCAGTCCTGTGCATCTTTAACGTAAAGGTATATATTTTGATTTTAGGAAAGCATACAAGTGAAGTAACATATATTCTTTCTTGTAATGTTGTATATAGTAATAGAGAAGTATTTAATAAAGCAGAACTTGAAATATAGCTCAGCTACTCTATCCTTTTGCTAAAGGCTGAGGCTATATGTACACCTTGGCTATCCCTAGTCTTTGAAATCTGGTAGAGATGACATCTCCTCAGACATGCTGCTGCAATGTTTCCCATTCTCGTCGTTAGAAAGCTTTTCTCAGTCTTGAGTGTAAGTTTGGCTTTAATGAAGACTACCAATTACTATTTGTCTTGTCCTTGGTGGACTCAGGAAAATAATGTATCACTGGTACTTTTGTAACAACGCTTTTAACAAAGCATACTGTTACCTTTCTATCACACCCTCTGATGTTCCTTCTCCTGAAACCCAAGTTTATTAAATCTTTCTTGAGCTATAATCACAGTTAGTAGAATTATTATATCTGTGTTTTCCATCTGACAGTCTTACTAGCACAGCCCAGAAGAATATTTGTCTCATTTGTAGAACATCAAGTTGTTGACTCCTGTCAAGCCTGCAGTCTGCCCTAGACCATGACATCCTTTTCCTTTGGTGTCTGCTAGATATTCCTAATTTTGTATTTTTTCACTTCTAAAGTGTAGTACTTTGCTCTTGTTTTTATTGGCTGTTATCTTGTTGATCTCAGACCTTTCTCCACTCTATCAAAATGATTTTCATCCTGTCCTGAAGAGTGTTTACAGCTCTACCTATCTGTTTACCATCTGTGAATGGTCTAAGTGCTGCCTTTAGTTCGTCATTCAGGTTGCTAACAGAAATGTTTCAAAGGATTGAGCTGAAGGCCCTCTTGGAATATAAATTGTAGCAGCTACTTCTGTAGAAATGTTTTAACCTATTATACATCTGTTTTTTAGTGACTGAATGTGAATAGAGGGTTGTTTTTAACATTTCTGTGGAAGGATGGAGTGTCAAAAGCTTTATATGGCATTTTCACTTCTGCTGCCTGTTGTCTTATAACAATACTCTAGCTACCCTATGAAAGGAGTATATTGGTTGGGTTTTTTTTTTTTTTTTCATCTTGTTTTGGTTTGGTTTTAAATCTTCTTTACTATTCCCTCTATGCTTTGAAATGAATATTTGGTGTTTGGTTCCCACTCTCTGTCTCGTTACAGACTAAGAGTAACTGCTTGATAATTCCTTGTCATTCTCCTCCCCTCCCATCTTCTGAAAGATAGCCGTTCTATATTTGCCCCTTTCCTGGTTCTTAGTGACTGATACAATAACCAGCGTTATGATAAAGAGATTATTTTATCTACCATTTTGCTATCATCACATATACAATCACTTTGCTTAATAGACGCTGTCAGAGTTGATATTTGCTCATTGAATAGTTATCTTCCTCAAATATCCTAATTGAAGTATTTCACCTAAAGCACTTATAGATGAGTTGAAAATACTTTCTTGCACTGCACCATGGAAAGTGAAATATCCACACTGATTTATGCTTTATGTCATACAAAGACATAACAATTTACCCATTAGTAAACGCCTTGCTATGTAAATAAATCTCTTCTAAGAATTACGTAGAAGTTAATTCAGCTAGTGTCTGCCAGAACATGTTAATGAACTCCTCTTAGAATGTGCTAAAATTAACACCATCTAGGTAGCTTATTGGTTTTATTCACATGGAAAAAGCATTCTGTGACAACTTGTGATGCAAGCAACTTTATTTCCCTTCTTCACATGGGAAGTGGCTTGTCAAAGATCACCTCAACAGACCAGCAACAGTGGAAGGATTTAGAGACTTCATATTCTGAATTTTCTTCTGTTAAAACTAGAAACTTAATCAAACCAATAGAGTCAAAGTATTGTTGTATCTGGGAATCCAATTTTGCAAGTGCTGTGGGAGTCTCAATTTGCGAAACACAGTAAATCTATAGAAATAGATTTACAGAAATCTATAGAAATAGGAACAATTAGGCAAAAGCGTTGTAGGAGGCTGGTTTCCTTCAGAAAGTTTAGTGACAATATCTAGGATGTCTTTTAAAGTTTTAAAAAATTATTTTATTTTCTTTCACGTTTAGCTTTGTGGATGTTTTTGATGTTGAGCTCTGAGAAGTACCATTTAAAAGGAGTGTCTGAACAGAGGGATAAGAGGAAAAGAAAGTGGGATTCAGAAATAATGGCTTATGCCACACTTACTAGTATCACAGAAATCTTTACATACCTTTTGAAGCCTGGCTGACTTTAGTGGTGATTTCTGTAGTCTTCGCAACATTACACTGTATATAATAAGAAGCAGTGAAATAATCCTTAGACTTTTACATTCACTGTAATTACAATATCTTGTCCAATCCACATCTACTAAAAAAGGTGTCTATTTCTTCTTGATTGAAGATAAGGAAGACTTTTATTTTCAAGTAAACTAGTGATAAGTTTCACAATTAATGCTCAGCAGTTTTTGATGGTTCAAATATTTCTCAAATTTTACACACAGTGACCAAAACCCAGAATATTGAAGACACAGGCTTCAAGTTCATTAGAATAGAGAGATCTGCTAAGCACATTAAAGGAAATGGATCTCTCTGGTTTACTTTGTGTGTGCTCTGACAAATACAGGAAAATTACAATTTTTAACATCTGTATCATCTAGTAATAATATAGCTGACAGTGGTGTACCTGACTTGATTAGGCTTTGGTCCACAGTGCATTGAAGGTATGGGACATCTTCCTCTTAACTTGACACCATGTGTTTTTTTCACAACCAGCATTCAGTTTGTGGCTTTCGCTGTTAGTCTCACTTAATTGTATAAACACCTGTACAAATAATAATTGTAACATGGAACATCCATGAATTTCTTGTGGCATCAGTCTCCTATATCAGAAAGTATTATTCTCCAATTACCTTTTAGCATTTTATACTATACGGTAGCCATATTGCTTCTGCATTGCAACATCTGCCATAAGTGAAATACACTTGTGCCTGTATAATCTTGCCTCTCTACTGATAGCAATATACAAATACAGAACAAATTTAAGTCAGCCCTTAATTTTGGCTAACTGCTCAAGATTAGTTTACATGCTCTTTACTCATTCTGTTGACTTCAAAATTAACTTAAAATTAACTTACTTCTTGAATTTACATAAGAAATTGAAATAGTTACTTCAGAAAGAGCCATTGTTCATAGTAACTCTGAGTAATTTCCATTGCTTTTTTCCATGTCAAGGTTTTATGCTGTGTTGATGGTAGGTTGGAAGCTATAGTTGAATAATCATGACTACAACAGTGAAAAATTTTAATAACTTACTATATCATTTTAAAAAAAATATAAAGTATTATTTGACAGCATAACTTTTTGATCTATGATAGCTAAAAAATGGCCAGCATTTTGAATTCTTTTCACAGTTTTAAAAAGCCACTTAATACTAAACAAATAATTTAGGTTGCCCCCTCTCATTAGCCCCTTTTGGGGCGGGGGGCATAATTTGCCAGAAGTATTTAAAAAGTTATCAAATGAATGTTTTTAATAATGGTGGATTTATATCCTCTGTATTCCAGCTGAAAACTTTCCTTTCTACTTGGGAAGACAATATACTTTGTTCAGCAGCAGTGTTTAAAATATTAACAAAATAAAAGATCAATCACTGTTTAAATTCCTCTCACCAACTGTCATGGACATTCATTGTTGATTCCAGCAGTGATCCAAAATGCTGCTCATTAGCCAGGTTGATCTATATACAGCAGAAAAATTCTTTCTTTTTCAACATTCCTCTTCTTTCGTCCACCACTATTATCTTTCTTTTAGTTATCCTTTTGGGGTCTAAAACTTGACTTTGAACAACAGAAATGTTATAAATTTATATCCTTGTTATCTGTCTTCTTCAAATTAGAAGATCTTAAGTGGAAGCACTGCCAGAGCTGCATATGTCAGTTTCTGAAGCATACCCGTAGCTTTGCTGTGCCCTTACCATTTCAGCAGTCTTTTCAAGTTAGTCTACAGATAGATCTTTTCTAATGTACAATGTAAACAGTAGGAGAACAATGCAATTATCTGTACTTTCCCTAGCACTGTGTAGAATTGAGAAAATAGTTCTTTCTTAGCTTTAGAAAATGTACACTACTAATCATCACAGGAAAATTAATAAAACACAGCTATGCTTTTGGGAACTATGCAAGACATGCTGAGAAGTCAACAACTGACTAGGAGGAGAAATACCATAAGCTAATTTCACAAATGTATTTATGAAATACTCCATCAATCCCCAATTGGCTTAATGTGTGAACACCTGGGGTAGAGACAAGCAAGGTAGTGTTAATGAAAACATTAAAGAAAAAGCATGCTGATGTCTTTATACTCACTGTCCTAGGATGGAATAATGTATCTCTATTACATTGACAAAGTTTGTTCATCTGAACTTGTTCCAATATTTTTAAAATCAATGGGTTGAATCCCTTTAGACTTCAATAGGTACTGACTTAGCAAGACTAAATAAAATAAATAAATTGAAGCTATAGAACTACTATCCTGGATTTGGGGAGAGCAGACTTTAGGCTGCTCAAGGAACTAGTTAGTGAGGTTCCCTGGGAATCTGCTTTTTGAATGTAATGGGGTCCACAAATGCTAGTCACTTTTTAAGAGCCCTCTTTTAAGAGCACAGGAGTAGGCGATTCCAATGTGTCAGAAGTCAAGCAAGAGGGGCAGAAAGCTGGCTTGGCTGAACAGGGATCTCCTCCAGAACTTAGGCAGAAAAAGAAAGTGTATGGACTGCAGAAGCAAGGTCAGGCTATACAGGACGACTACAGAGATGCTGTTCACCACTCTAGGAAAAGAATTCATATAGCCAAAGCTCAGCTGAAGTTGAAGCTGGTCAGTATGATGGTGGGTAACAAAAAAGGAAGGGTTTAAGTATGTTGACAGCAATAGGAGAAAGAAGAAACATTAGTCCATTACTTGATGAGGTTGGTCACCTCACAACTATGTATGAAGATAAAGCAGAGACATTTAATGCCTTCTTCACCTCTGTCTTTAACAGCAATGATGGGCCCAGGGATGCCCTGAGCACTGGGTTGGAAGACCATGACTGGTGGAGTGATAAGCTCCTAGTTGACTTTGAATTAATACAGTATTTGCTGCTGCAACTGAATACACAAAAGTCTATGGGGCCCAACGGGATTCCTCCCAGGGTAGTGAAAGAGTTCACTGATGTTATTGCAAGAGCTACCTTAGTTATTTATCAACAATCTTAGGAATCTAGAGAGGTCCCGGTCAACTGGAAGCTGGCAAGTGTTATTCCAGTTTTCAAGAAGGGCAAGAAAGAAGACCCTACTAATTATAGGCCTGACAATCCCACTTTGATGCTTGGTAAATTTATGGAGAAGATTATTCCAGGAGTTATTGAAAACCACTTGAAAGACAATGCAGTGATTGGTCAAAGCCAGCATGGGTTCATGAAGGGAAAGTCATGCCTTATTAATATCCTTTTATGACAAGGTTACCTGCCTAGTGAATGAAGGGAAGGCAGTGGACATGTGGGGTTTTTTTTTATTTTAGCAAAGCTTTTGATACTGTCTCTCACAGTATCCTTCTGGAAAAAAAATCTAGCATATAGATAAACTTGCACATAATATGATAAATGAACAATTGGCTGAAGGGTTGGGCTCAAAGTGTTGCAGTAATCAGGGTAACATCTGGCTGCTGGCCAGTCACCAGTGGATTTCCCCAGAGCTCAATTTGAGAGCCAGTTCTCTTCAATGTTTTTGTTAATGACCTGGACACAGGAGTTAGGTCACACTAAGTAAGTTTGCTGAAGATATTAAATTAGGAGGAGTCATTGATCCCCTTGAGAGTAGAGAGGCCTTACAAAGAGATCTTGATAGATTAGAGTGCTGGGTAATCGCCAATCATATGAAATTTAACGAGAACAAATGCTGGATTCTGCACCTGGGACAGTGTTAGCCTTGATGGCTGGATGTATGAATAGACTGGGGGACAAGAAGCTGGAGTGCAGCCCTGAAGAAAGGGATCCATGGATTTTGGTTGATGGTAAGCTCAATATAAACCAACAATATGCCCTGGCAGCCAAAAGGGCCAACTGTTTCCTGGGGTGCATTAAGCACAGTATAGCTAACCAGTCAAAAGAAGTGATTGTCCCACTATACCTCAGCACTGGTGCTGCCTCACCTCAAGTTCTGGATTCTCCAGCACCCTTGTCATCTTTAAGGCCCTTCACTGGACTTGCTCCAGTATGTCCATGTCTCTTTTGTACTGGAGAGTCCAGAACTGGACACAGCACTGTAGCCATGGCCTCACCAGAGTCTGATTAAGAAGTAAAGCTGAAGGACAATGAACAAATGACATAAACACCTGTCCTATGTGAGCTCAGTTTTGTTCCCACCTTGTGACATTTATCCATTAAATTGCCTGTGAGAGAATACCATCGACCTCTGACAGTCATCTTGAAATAGCTGCAAAAGAAAGTACATGAACTAGCATCTGTCTTTTGGGGAAATTAATATGTAAACTTAATCCATACTGCTCTGCTTTGAGCTGTATCAGTGGTTCATGGAGTATTGGTGTGCTAAGAAAAGAAACATGGCTAAGGGAAAAGCAGGGTCATTGTTTCCCTGACTCATTATATTAATCAGTCTGGCTTATAGAAAGACAGAACTGTAAGCTATCAGAGAGAGAAGATCTTTAAGAAAGTCATAGTGGCAAAAGCTTGATTCTATTTTGAAGATGTTATCCAACAGTGGTTGCCATTCTCTGATTGTCTTTTGTGTTTTCTTCCCATCCCTTTTGTTTTCAGCACAGGACTGCAGGCTGTCTTGCAATTGAATATTCGTTGATACACATTTTTACCCATCAGCAATACAGATTTTAAAATCAGTGTTAACTGTCAATTTTGTTGATGATGCACAAGGCAGAATAGAGCACAGCTTGTGGTTTTACAGCTTTTTGTCAGCAGTATTGACAGCATTAAAACCCTGAAGCAGAACCTACACAGGAAGCAGATATGTGCACTAACAAGATGCTATTTTTAGAGTTTCTTTTCTAGCTCATAGCTTTTTACTGGCCATATTTTAATTGGTCCGTTGCCAACATAAAAAATATAATGGTTTACAGCTGTAATCAAACAACATTTGGGAATTATCTGACCCAGTAATATAATTCCCCTTCTGTCTCAATACAAGTAAACCTAATTAAATATACTCCAGTCTTCTCCCAATAACAGACATGTTTCAGCTTTGACCAGTCCATAGGCTTTACATTAAGCACAGGCTTTTGATTATACAGCAAAAAAAGTAATGAGAAAGAGAAGGGGGTAAGCTTCCATTTTAATGAATTTGAAATGTTCTTATTTTTTCTCAAGTTATATTGAAAAAAGTGTAGTTATAGAAGAAAAAAACCCACCTCTTGAACAGATACTTTTTTCTCTCATAAAATAGTAACTGCAACTTTCTTAACTTTTAACAAAAACACTTGCTGGGATAATATCGTGAAATTTTCATTACTGGCAATAGCAAATTTTAAGAAAGAATAGTGATGGTATTAGTTTTCACATACTTAATAACTAAATAGCAAAGCTTTCGTACAAAGCTCTTTTGTGAATCATTAACAAATCTAATTCCTAGAAATTTCACTTAATTGCTTAAAGCTATTAAGCATTTGATCATACCTTGTTTAGCCAACATGAGAATCCATATTTTATCATCATGTCTATAACCCTGCTTTTCTCAAAGAGAAAGAATACAACAGTAAGAATAGTGTTGCATGTTTTCACATCGTAGTTCTAGGATTGTTTATGTGGGCATGATGTGTTCTAAGATTTTTTATTCAGCACCTGTGAGGCCACACCAGGAGTGCTATGTCCAGTTGTGAGCTCTTCAGTACAAAAGAGGCATGGACATAGTGGAGAGAGTCCAATGAAGGGCCAAGAAGATGGTTAAGGCCATCTCTTCCATGAGGAAAGGCTGAGACAGCTGGGACTGTTTAGCCCGGAGAAGAGAAGGCACAGGGGCAGAATCTCATGAGTGTTTGTAAATACGTGAAAGGGAGGGTATGAAGAGGACAGAGACAGGCTCTTTTCAGTGGTGCCCCATGACAGGACCAGAGGCAATGGGCACAAGCTGAAATATAGAAGATTCCCTCTGAACATCAGGAAACACTGCTTTATCATGAGGGTGACTGAACACTGGCACAAGTTGCCCAGAGAGGTTGTGGAGTCTCCATCCTTGGAGATAATCAAAAGCACCTGGTTGTGGTCCTGGGAAACTGGCTCTAGGTGACTCTGAACAGAGGGGCTGGACAAGATGAAGTCCAGAGGTCTCTTCCTTTGGAGGTCCTTCCTCAACCATTCTGCGATTCTGAAGTTATCATCAAAGTTTCCTAATATCTTCCATTATAATTTCAACTTTTCTTCAAACTTCAAGCATCAAGTGAAATTTTCCCTGTTGGGATATCTGCTTCTGAGAAATGACACTATGATTAAAATAAAAATTAAATAAAATAATAAAAAAGAACAAAGATCAGAATCTTAGCAAAAAAGGTTAAAGGAAAATGTATTGGTTTGCAGGAAGGGCGAGAAGGAGAGGGCAAGAAGGAGAGAGGGAGAGAAAGAGGGAGAGAGGGAGAGAAAGAGGGAGAAAGGGAGAGAGAGGAGAAGGGATGGAGTAAGGAAGGACACAATAATAATATGAAATCAGACAGAAGAAAAAAAACCTTTTGCTCAGATTTGTTCAACCACAGCCCCAAAGACCAAGAAGTCAGTAGCCTGATGGAAGCCCCAAGGGTTACATGGATGGCACAGAGCAGAATGTCACCCTGCTTGATTTGTTAGGCACACAGATGGTGGCTGTTGAGAGCACACTCTAGAACAACTTGTGCAGTACAGTAGCAAGGCAAGCCACTAATCATATATTGCTCACTTAATCAATCATTCACCTACGAAAGAACAGATGGCACAATTCAGAAAGAGTCAATTACAAGTGTACAAAAGGGCTCATCGGTATTTCTGCCTTATCCTTGCAATCTATAAAATAGACTTGTCTGTTTTATGGATTGGCTAGCTGTTCACTGTCATATTGAATTCACTGTCATGCTTATGTCTTCAGAAGGATAATTTAAAATGAATGTATCACTAATAAATTCATTATCCATAAGCTCAGATAAGAATGAGAGTCAATAATAAACAAAGCCAAGCTAAACTAAAGAAACTTTGGGAGTCCCTGGAAGAAATTAGTAGAGTGATCAGTTCCAACAGTTCTTACAGTGATAGCACAAAGATGGGTGATGGCCTTAACTTGATGTTATTGCCAGAGAGACTGCAAGGACTGTAGCTCATTGTATGAAGTAGTCCCTCAAAGCCCTAACGTAAAATAAGGAGACTCTGGAATTTGATTTGGAGCCTTAGTCCTAGAGCACTCTCATGAAAGTCATTCAGGCTCCTAAAACTCTGATTCCAGACATGTCCAGAATCAATTCTGTTTCACAGAGTATCCTATTACCTGTCTTTCTCTCATTATCATTGGGCTTCACATATTGACTGTAGGTGTTGGTCAAGTGGCTGTTCCATAAGTAAAGTGTCAGATGTAGTATTGTACAAAATGTGATGGCAAGAAATGTTTGCCTTTAGTGTGATGAAGTGGTTGCCACTTCCCGATGAAGGACATTTTACAGGAAATAAACATTGGTTGAAACTTCTGAAATGGACAGAGATCCTATCAACCATAAATAACAGAAAACTCAAAATTAATTATGAAATCATGTTGATTCTTGTTCCTTATCTTTATCTGGGAGGAGGAAACCAGGAATAAGTTATCTTCCAAGCATTAATGAGGTTTCGCCATGCAAAATGAAAGAACAATCTTAGATTTCTTTGGCAGAGGCACTGAATCTGGACATCCCACATCTTACTGTTCTGTTCTATTGACCTATGAGGGAATATCAGTGGCTCCATCTACAAGGTAGATCAAGCCTTTGTGTTTAGGAAGAAATGTCCTAAGAACTTCAGGGGAGCATATGTGGCTGTGGATCCTGCCTGGATGTCATGCTATCACTAAACAAAGAAGGTAAAATCTGCCACAGATGGTGCGAATAAATTTAACCAACCTCACTGCCTCATCTTGAATAGTGGCACAATAGCAAAATTTAGTGGGTTTTGGGGTTTTGTTTGGTTTGGTTTGCTTTGCTTTGCTTTGCTTTGTTTTTGTGTTTTTGTTTTTTAAAAGCAGAGGCAAGTAAGTTGTCATGCTTCCCTTAGACTCAGTGACACATGAGGTACTTTCAGTCCTGTGCTCCTATTAAGTCAACACAAGTCTTTCTCTGGACTTCAATGTATAATAGCCTGAAATCTTTACAAGCAAGGTGGAAGGGGAGATTGAAACTTGAGTGTTATATAGTGTAATCCTTCTTCAGCCCGTCTTATAACAATTGCTCACAACCCTATTGCACTCATTTCAGAAAAATGACTTGCAAGGGAATACATCTAAAACCTGTGTCAAGGAGAACATAGGTATCATATGGTTTGTAAGTGGTTCATTTTTCAATGTATCTGCTCTGATAAGAAGTGTTGATTCAATATCACTGGAACCTGAGTGTACCAGTATTTGGGAGCCTAGCTATTCCAAATGCTATATGGAGACTACTAAACTATGCCCTCCAGCTGTATATATTAAGGCTAAAAGAGAGACAGAATATGTTAATACAGTTTTTAAATCCATAAATTGAAATGTATTTTCTTGATTAATTAGTATTTTCCTCCAAACAATGACTTCTATTTTGGAGATGGAAAAAGAAAGGTTAGAGTACTAAAGATGTTAACATTAACCTTGTAATGAAGTTACTTCAGCTGTCAATTTACAGTTTGCTAAGGTATCATTTGGTAGGTCGCAACTGTATGTCTGAAAATATTTTTTTCCAGAACTTAATATTGCTGGCAATAAGATACGTAGTTTTTCACCCACAATCTTCCTGACACACCGAAGATAAGAAATATTAAAAAATATCAGAAATAATAATATCAAGGATTTTCAGAAAAAAATTCAAGTTCTTGAAATTGTAGTAATCACCACAGTCATCAGAGTAAGTGGTAACTTTTTTGGTAAATCGTTATTTCATGAAAAACCAGTATGAGCTTACAGCATTATTACTTCTGATTAATTATCCAGTGAGGTAAAATTTTGTTTGTAAAAGTAACTCATTTTGCAACACGTTGCTATTTCATGCAGCTCATTCACCTTAATGATCAATGCTTTTAGTGCTAGTAAAACTTGTGTAGTTAAAAAAACCCACCCAATACTGTTTGCATATCTCTGAGTGTATTTTAGCTACTTACAAATGGAAATGGAGAATGGATTTCTGGACTCTTTTCCTTTCCCTTTTTTTTACACTTCATTCTTCTTCTTCTAGGTGTAAGTACTTTCAATTACAGATTTCTTCTAATTGCCTAATGGCATTTTGCAAATCACTCTCAAACAAAGCACATTTTTCATGGGCTTTATTCCCAACAAAATTACCAATAGTCCCTGGAGCAATTAATCAATAATATTATTTCCTTCTGCCACACCAGTTCTGCTCACTGGGGTCTCTGCCTGTGAAAACATATATGTTACTTTATTGTTCTAGTCCAAGATCTATACTGACTAGAGTAGAATAAATGGGCAATCATCTTTGTAAGAGAGAAATAGATTTCTCATTGATTTTTAAAGACCTGAACCACAGCCTGACTACAGTGTTGGAGTATGGCTTCTGGATTTAGGAAGACCAGTTTCTGTTACAATGACTTCTCACCAAGAACTTCCTTGGCGCTTACTCTGAACTGGTTAGACTGAACAGCTATGGTCCTTCTAAATTGTTTTAATACTTTGTATTATATGAGTATGTATTACTGTCTTTATGTATGCTGCAGTAAAGTCAATCAAATACTTTGTTAAGGTATAAAAATTTAAAAAAGAAAGAAAAAAAGGAAAAAAAATCTTATCATAAAAATAAATCCATACAAGATTTATGCTGAAATAAGTTACTGATGGAATCCTGATTGCCTAACATTATATGCAGTTCAGGTTTTGCCTTACTGAAATTTAGTCACCTGGCTACTGATGTCCTCTTTCTTCTCCATAGAGACAAGCAAGACCCACAGAAGGCTTGTAGGGAGTTTATTCAATCTCGCTTAAGCTGAGTGTCTCTCTTTTCCATTAAGGATGTAAGAAATGTTAGGTCCTCTGTTTCCAGCTGTGCTACAATTTAAAACACATTTTAGAAGAATGCTCTGGCCATGTTGCCACTTTTCACCCCTCCTTCTCTAGGATGAGCATCTGTATAGGCAGGAATACAAGACTACTTTTCTAAACCATTTCAGAAGTGCACTTTAGCAATCATGCCATAGCTGCTAAATTCTTTTTCATTTCACATCTCCCTCTCTCCTCCTGTATCCTCTTCCCCCTCCTTTCATCTGCCCACCACAATTCTGAGATCAATTCAATTCATGGCACACACTTTGATACAGTCATGAAATGTATTGTATTTCTATCTTGTATCACTTCTCATACTAAATTTGAGTACACAGCCTGGAAAACCTGGAAAATCAGCAGGCTGGATTAACCATCTGGGATGTGCATAGTATTAGGCACATAAGTACAGGCAAGGTTTGGGCAGACTGGATCTTACCCTCTAAGAAAGCTCATGAAGACATATACATTTGCTATAGGAAGCTATGTGGGAAAGATGCAGTGCATCATTCTGTTTCTTTATGGTAACTATTAATCACTGTCATTTCTATATGAGATAAAAGACAACCTATTTAGTTCATACTTACACAATCCTTTCCTGGCTCCAAAGTATTATGTTAATGCACTTTAGCAATCATACTGTAACTCCTAAGTGCCTTTTCAAGTCACACCTTTCTAATTTCTTTTCATCTACCTTGCACAATATGAAGATCAGTTCAACTCCTGGCACACCCCTCTTATAAGGCTGCAGAAAGTATCACATCTCTATCATGTATTACATTTTCTATTAAACCTGTACACATTTTAAAATTTACAGCACACATTTTAAAAACATATATGAATGTTTATACATGTTCTTTTTATGAAATGTTTTACTTCACATATAAGATATTGTGATATCTTAATCAAACTTTTTATAGATACTTTTTTTTTTTTAAGTGTAGCCAATAATTCCCTGTTTTATAGTCTCTCTGGTCCTTATTTTATCTTACAACTGGATGAGTGAGGGGAGTTTCTGTTGTACTAATCCAGACTTTATGCATTAGTTATCAAGCTGCCCTGAAGTAGAGGACCCAAGTTTCCTAGGCTGTTTCCTGTTGTCCAGCACCCTGGGCTTTACAGGGTCCTTTATGCAGATATTTTCTACATAATTTCGGTCTTAAAGTTAAGCAGATGACTTAAATACATATTTAACAAAATAAAAAAGTGACATTATCTCTATTTGATTCAATACTTCTTTTGTATATGTAGGTATATTTGCTCAGAATACCATTTTCTCTGTTAGTTCTGCTCTTTTCTGAATAATTTTTTTCGGTATTTCCTCGGGCTCTACAGGTAGAGCAACAATATCTACCACCCAATAGATGTAGCATCAGCACTTGACAAAACTGTTAATCATAAGAAATCCTCTCTATGTGAAGATTTTTCTCTCTAGGATGAATTAAGAATGGATTATATATTTTGATGTTGTTAAATCTATTATCTATTCCTACTAATGTGTATCCAGAAGGACACGAACATTATTCCTGCTGCAGATCATAATAGCAGACACCTTCGCATGTTTAATACTGGTAGACAATACATGCTTCTTGCTTAGAGGCTGTTTAGGTGAGGGGAAAAAGTATTAACATTAAGATAATTTGTGTTTTCTTTTCACTAGCTATTAAGTAGTGATTTTTTTTCAGCATTTCTGTAGCATAGTCACGATAGTCAGTAGCATATTCTTATAGATCATGTGAGGTTTTAATTTACAGTTTTTGAGAGGGATGGTATAAATCTCTGCTTTTCGAGTCATGTTTCAGTAAGCATATTTATAAGGAGGTAAACCTTTGATTTCTTTAATATCATGCATAAAACAAAGTTTAAAATGAGCATGATTTTACCTAGAAATACACCTTAATAAAGAAGACTACTGAAATTCTAATCCATTTGAGATTTAATCAAATAACACACATTATATAGTTATACATCACGTAGAAGCCACAATCCTGTCATTATCTTTAATTGTTTTCTTCAGGCTTTAAGAATTGATTTAAAAATAATTCTCTGAACTGCAGGGGTTGGGATGTTTACTTCTACATGAATTTTTTCCTGAACAGTTACATTAGTTGAAAAATATTTATGTTTTTTTCACTGAGAACATTGCTTATTAGCATCACTTAAGAAATCATGGATTTTGAAAACCTGTTAACTGATAGTCAATCCATGCTTACAAACGTAGCTGTCCCTCAAGATATCCAACTTTCACTTATGTTCTCGGTTCAAGTGAAATATATACCAAAGGTTGCCTTTCTAACCACTGAATTAATCTGTAACCATAGAAACAGCTGAACTGACCGCTAACTGGGGTATTCATCCTGATAGAGAGCTCACCAATTCTGCAGGGGCCTGGCTGTTTGAGCTTCGGTGTTTCATGTCCACGGGAAATGTGACCGACTCTCAATGTTTTTTAAGGACAAGGGGAAAGTGGATGTATGTATCACCGTGCGTTCTCACTATGATACCCTTCTCCAGTCACTGAGTTAGATAAGGTTTCCTGTCTTTTCACCTTTCCTCAGTTGTTCATAAAAAACAACGATGCAAGTTTTGATTATGAGAATTTATAACGTGAGTTATATTCAGGACTACTTAAGGTTGGGGTCAAAACTGAAAATGAGTACTTATTAAAGAGTTTCTATGAAAAGAAACATTTTTCTCTTCACATTCTACCAAGCTTCTACTGAGGATTTCTTAAGGTGATATGTTTAAAATCTGAAAATCTATCTGTGTTCTCCCATTTCAATGAGAACTGAGGCTTGATGGCTCAGAAATGCTGAAATTTATGGATCAAAGCTCTACATTACTGGCTGCTGATACTCAGGTTTCTTCCTTTTTGAAAAAAATGATATCAAGGTTTTTATTTTTTTTTTTTTTTTAAGCTAGAACTGTCCACCTATTTAGGGGACACACTTCTTAAGAAGATTTATTTGTTGGTTTATTTACTTCTTTTGCCTAATGCAGATGCTTAAGTTCTAGAGGTGTGCTGGCTTTTGGATGCAGACTTGTTGCTATTACCTAAGTCTTCTAGATACAGAATATCAGGTTATACTCTTTCAGACTGAACTTCAGAACAATTCACTTCTAAATGTTACCCCATTTAGTGAGAGTTAGGCAGTCCCCAAGTTTATAAAACTATCTTTGAACTTCCATTCGACTCAGAAAGTCAAAGAGTGCAAAAAAATGGAATAAAACCAATTTAATAAACAGCTGTGTTTCTGGCTTCATACTGGGTTATCAAAAAAGGGCTACAGCTTGTCATGTGGTTTTACCCAGGGTGTTTTATTTTTATAACAAGGTAAAAGTCATGCACCTGATTAAGAAGGAAAAGACAAAGAGTTTATTTGAGTGTGAAGCAAAGCTCAGGAAAAAACATTGTCATTTCATGTGGTTGCCAAAAAGGGTCATAAGGAACTGGTCCTCTGAAGCACGGACTTATGTATGTATATATGTGTGCATCTGTGCCTGTAGATGTGTTTAAAATGCTAATTTCTTACAGTTAGAATTTAAAAAAAAAAATTTGTTTGCTAAACAGGCAGGTTCAACAGGGCACAATTCAAGTATCCTAAGCTGGCTGTAGTATGGAGGAAACTAACATCTAGTTGTTCTCTGTGTATGTGTTTTTGAAGGTGGGTACTTTTACAAATTCTGCTGTTTTGGTGAGGAAGGAAAAAAGTGGTACTGAAAAACTGTGTTATTTCAAAAAGAAGTCCCCATAAATAGTTGAACACAATATAAATGCCACAGATATTTGCCAATAAGCTTGTTTCTATCCTGAAATATTGAGATCCCGAGAATATCATAGTTACTACTATGAGATACAGCAGTTGTGAAAAACTTCATTCTTGACATGGACTTATAAAAAAATTGATTAGGAGGCATTTATTTTATCCATGTGGGAGGTATAAACTCTCACTGAATGGTGGACCATGATTTAAGATGAGTTTTTCAATATTAAAGAATAGTCTCTTCTAATATCAGAATGCATTCTTGAAACTTCTCACTCCCTTGAGTACTTTTCAAAGGGTTTTAATGAGCAACAGAGCATGAGACTGGTTTTCTAACTCTGATCTCTAATTTGATACTTCAGTTTTTCTTATTCTTGTGATATATTGATGCCAATTGATGCAGATCCTTTTCATACCTCTATGCCCGACTTTGAAGCACTGATCACCCTCATAGGCAGTCATAGGATTCAGGAATTCTAGATCTCTTTTCTTTGGTTTTCTGGGTTTTGGGTTGGTTTGGTTGGTTTGGTTTGTTTGTTTCTTAAGTAGAACCAAGTGAAAAATTCACCTGAAAAAATTGACCTAGAAAATATTTACTCAATGTTTTTATAACTGAAGTTATTAAACAAAGAAACAAACAAGCCTTTTTGTTTTTCATGTGGTTAAGAGTTCTACAGGGTACAGAAATATAGAGCACAAGGTCAAAATCTAAACTCAGTTCACCAATTTTATACTGTATGACTGCAGGTCATAAAATCAATCGGAAGACTGCTAAAGCTAAAGAGAGTAAAAAAGTAAAAGCAATAAAATACATAGAGATGGGGTTGTTGCATAGGTGCCTAACAACCATTTCACTCAAAGTAAACTTTGCTGGCTTATTGTGGTTGTTTGAACTTTCAGAATGGGAAGCGTGCAAAGAGCTCATTCTGGTGACAGAACAGAAATCCCATACAAGGGATCCACACAATTAATAAACAGGAGAGCAGGCTACTCAGCCTCCCATGTCAAAGAAAAATTCCTGATTATCCTAAGAACTTTGTCATTAAGGTGAAAAACTTTTAAGTTATAGGTCCTATGGTATGCATATTAAACAGGAAGAATAAAATTTCAGAATGGAGACTGAGGGTTAGTTCCAGGGTTACTTCCAATAACGAGTTTGTAAGAACAAAAGAGTAAACCCAAAGAGAGAGCAAAACTCTCTGTTAAATGTCATATGTAGGGTGAAATCCTTCAAGCTTCACAAAATCAGGCACGATCAAAAATTAGCCATCAGCCTCTCAGTTTGTCTAAGCCATTGGAATTTCCATGGAGGCACAGATAATCTATTGCATTTAAGGTCAGAGTTAAGGCCTCAGTGCTCCAGGAAAAGTAACCTGTTACCTGACCATCCCTTGATATGCACTTAACTTTACCAGTATTTCTCAGCAGGTCTGAAATATTCCATACTTAATTTCTGCTGATAAGCAGTATTTCGGAGCTGTGTGAATAAGTCTGAAATGTCTCTACTATTATATCTTCATAGATGCAATATGAATTATCTGCATTTTGCATCTTCTTTTCTTGCTAGTGCCCATGAGTATTTCAAAGTAGCTTATCTGTAGGAGTTCTCATTAAAAAAAGATACAAAAGTATTTTATAGCCTCTAGTTGTAGTGTCATACTTAATTTCTGTCTGAACACTTCTTCATTTGATTCATCAGTTAATGGGGAACATGCTCACATAAATATAGAATATTCATTACCATGTTTTTGTCTCTTTGCTCAAGAGGTAATCATAGTCTTTACCTTTACAGAACCATTTTGTTTTGGTTTTGTTTGGTTTGATTTGGTTTTATCATAGCATATCGTTACCATAATAGTGCACCATAGTTACTAACTTTTATTCAGACCATGTTTATGCAGGATGAGAATTTTTCCCTTTCTGCAGATATGAAACTGCAACAATGGAGAGTTACAGGATAGAAGTCTTCATTTTTCAATAGATTTGCTATCAGGAAATAAGGAATACAGATTGTCCCCCTGTATCTAGTACATCACTCAAAGAATGAAAGACTCATTAAAAATCTACAGCATCATCCACAAACTCTGTAACTGATATAGAGGCTACTTTACCAGAACAGAATTTAGTGGCTTTAACTCTGAAAATTCCTCATCTATTCTTAGGCGCATATCTTCCAGTCTGAAAAAAAACAATTAGCTGGAGATTCTACAGGGAGCAATATCCCTTGCTTTACAATAATCCTCCTGCTTTGAGCACTTAATGAGACTTGGTTCCTCTAGGAAAAAATAGCATTGCTAGAACTTGCTAGAACTTGCTAGAACTTGTCTTGACTACTCTAGATACCATCTTTAAGACTTTTCTATGTGCAGCTCCTCCATCCTCTTTTGCCTGTGACTGTGTGGTTAAAGACTATGTAGGTTATGATGCCCTTTTTTCACACAAGCTCTTGACTTTACAGTATCAATAAAGTAATTTGTTAGAAATTATTCTTTCTTTTGCAGATTTTGGCAAAAAAAAAACCCCAAAACCCCAAAACCAAACATAGCATCATGTGATTTTTCAGTATTGTTGATACTTTTAATGCCTCAGCTACTTGATCTGATGGTATAAATAACTGCATTTTTGTAGGTAAAACTGTAGAAATTGAAGAAGCTACTGTCCGCACAGGTTAGTTCCTTCTACCTGCCAGGGTTTGTGTGTCTGCAGCTGAGTTGTATGTATCAGTTGTATGACATGATTTGAATTCATATCAATGTGAAGTCAATCACAGTACTTTTATCTGCTTTAATTGTACACAGAACCAGACATATGTAGCATTCAGTCATGGGGCAGTGACAAATGGCCATGGGACAGTAATTTCTGTAGTCCTTTCAAAACTATCACAAATATATGTTCTAATTTTTTGAATGAGAGGTGAATGACAAGGTATCTTTCAAAATGAGTTTTGCAGGCTATGCTTACAAAGCTTTTTCCAGGAAGTCGAGTTAATTCTGCCTGTGCTCCAGGCCAGTGGTCACCCATGCAGAAGTGTAAAAGTGTACACTGATAAATCTGGGCTTACGCTTCCCACCCCTCAGCACTGCTGCTGGGTCAGGCACGTTGTCATACAGATAAATGGCTTCCAGGTGCTTCAAAGTATAAGCAGATTGATTTCAGTTCTTCTTGGAGAATGAACAAGACTCAGTTGCACCTGTCTGCAAAAATGAGTGTCTACTTGTAGATACCAATGCCGTCCTCTCATGTCCATTCCCTTCTGCTCTGGCTTCCTGTCCCTGTTCCAGTATAAACCCTACTCTCATCCTCTAACTCTTTCTCCATTCTCTGCATACACCTGGTCACTGTGCCAACTCCTTACCACTATCAATTTGTCTTTTATTACATCAATATTTCAATTGGAGCATGGCCAATGCAGGCAGAGGTCTTTTCTGAATTACGTTTCTCCAGCTCTGTGTTATTGTAGTTTGACACAATGTCTTCATCTGTGCCTGATTCTTCCCAGTCCCCATTTAATAAGTGTGGAGAGTAAAATATGCTCTGATTTCAGAGATCCTTGACAGATGCTGACACATGTATTAAGACTTATATACATAAGCAGATTACAACCAACTTCACTGATTGTCATGGTTTAACCACAACCAGCAACTAAGCATCACGCAGCTGCTCACTCACTCCCCTCCACCCAGTGGGATGGGGGAGAGAATCAGAAAAAAAAAGTAAAACTCATGGGTTGAGATAAGAACAGTTTAATAGAACAGAAAGGAAGAAAATAGTAGTGATAATAATAACAATAATGAAATTACAATAATAATAATAAAAGGATTGGAATATACAAGTGATGCACAATGCAATTGCTCACCACTTGTCAACTGATGTGCAGTAAGTTCCTGAGCAGCGATCCCCCCCCAGCCCCAACTCATCCCAGTTTTTATACTGGGCATGACGTCACATGGTACGGAATACCCTGTTGGCCACTTTGGGTCAGGTGCCCTGGCTGTGTCCTGTGCCAACTTCTTGTGTCCCTCCAGCTTTCTCCCTGGCTGGGCACGAGAAGCTGAAAAATCCTTGACTTAGACTAAACACTACTGAGCAACAACTGAAAACATTAGTGTGTTATCAACATTCTTCTTATACTGAACTCAAAACATAACATTATGCCAGCTACTAGAATGAAAATTAACTCTATCATCTCAGCCAAAACCAGGACATTGATCCATCCAGGGATGCAAGGTAGTTTGATTTTGCTTAGGTCTCATTCCCTGCGAATGAGGCTGAACAACCCGTGGGGTAAATGGGAAGTGCTGTTGTTCGCCTGACACAGCGCGACTTGTGAAACTGCAGGAGCTGCAGTGCACATCTTAGCTCTGAGATCTCAGGCCCTCTACACAGATGACAAAAGTAGGGAGCAATTTAAGAAGTAAGACACAAGAGTATATCTGCACAGTACAAAGCCCTAAATCTGCTACATTTGAGATTGTCTTACTCTGACATCTTAAAAAGTCTTTTCATAATTACATCTAACATGTTCTAACATGAATACCTTCTTTGAATGTTTTATGATATTATCTGCTTGCAAGGTCTCTCAGGTAGTGTACTTGGTGTCAGCTGTAGGTTTAAATCTAAACAATAATGATAAATATTGCCCATTTCCAGTCTGCAAAACAATAAATGTCAGCTGCACTCTGACTGTAACTCAAGACAATTAAGACAAAAAATTGCTTTTTCTTTCCCCTGCTGCCAGAGCTGTAAACCCTTTGCCAAACTGCCTTTATAAGAATTTAACTTCCCTACTGATTAGTTTGACTCACATTAATTTAAAAAATATCTCCACTACAACTTACTTGGCTATAAAAATATCCCTTTTCCTAGCATGAAGCCATTGTGGTTGTTATTTTATTTTAGTTTGAAGCTTTTAAACATAAATAAATAAATAATGCTGAAATCCCAATAGAAATAATGATTCTACTTGATAATCTTCTCATCAAAATCTCCCTCTGGTATCTTAAGGTAGTTTTTAAGAGGAAGATTTTTTTCCTCCCCCAGACCTGTTTTATCTAGAAAACATATGCTTACAAAGGAAGAAAATGTTCCTTTTTACTGGGCCGAGCTACATTTTCTGTTTCATTTTTGGACTATATTAGTCCTTTCTGACCATATAGAAGAACATAAAATTTGTTTCCTGGCTGGTCATTTTTTTATCTGATATTTGAAATTAGTCATTAACAAATTCAAACAGTCAATGGAATAATGTTTTGTGTGCATCTTTGTATAAAACTAATAATCACTGGTTTGGAATAAAGAGAGGAAGGACATTGGAGAAAATTCAAACCATAACCCCTGATAAGGGAATACAGGACAGAGTCAGATGGTGTGAGAGAAAACAATTATTCAGCTTTGTCATTCAAAAGAGATGGTAGAAGCACAGATGTGCAGAAATGACAGTTTCAGATTGGCATGCTGAAATCTTTGGAAATTGAGGAGGGAAATAAGCTAAAAGGAGTGGGTTAATTGTTTGGACTGTAGGCTCAGAGGTGGACTGGTGGCCTTGGCTGGACCTACACAGCCAAGCTGAAGGCAGGGGAGGGAAAAGGGCTGAATAAGTTGGGGAAAAAGTGGAGAGCTGCTTGGGTCACTGATTAATTCAGTAATGCACCATGTGATATTGTTCTGTACTGATATGATAAACTGGGCAATCTCTTCTTTATACTAATGACGATGTGGTTTTAGCACAGCTGTTCACATTTTTGTAGGACTATTTTGCTTCTTCTAGATATAATACAGTAATTGATTCAAGACCTTCTCTTTCCTCTTAAGAGACAATGCAATTTTTTTGTAATATCAAGCTAGGGTGTATCTAGGAATGAAGTACAACACATTTTACTGTCCTTTAAAGATAATTTGACTGGCTTCATTATCATGCATTTACTACGTATCAAACCTGACTTGTAAATAGCAGTGTACTTCATCAACACCAGCAAAGCTTGCATAAATAACAAAGTTATGAGTCTAAAATGATAATTACCACAATCTAATGAATCACATAAATCATTTATAATGAAGGGAAATAAACAACGACTCAGAAATGAACACATTAATAACTTAGGGCATTTTTTTTTTCAAAAGCAATGAGTAGTTTAATTTATATGGTCTGTCCATAGACAGTACAACTGGAATTCTATCAGTGAAATAATTAGTAGTTAATCTAAAGGGATAAACATATCTAGTGGAGTCCAAATTGAAAAATGACTATTAAAATGATCATTAAACTGAGAACATGGCTATAAAATTATAGTAAATGACCAATATGCTTATAAAGCAAATTCAACATCTTGAAGAGATCATTTACCAAACATAACATCTCCCAGTCCCCTATCCCCCCCCCCAAATAATTTAAAAAAAAAAAAAAAATTTCCAAAATGGGAAATGGAACCTATTTAAATAAAAATGTGCATGTTGACAAGAGAGAAGAAAAAAAAAATTAACTAGGAATCTCTTTGCCTACAGTTTCATTTAGGTATGCTGTGTGAGTATGACCTGGTTATGACTCCAGCTGATGGAGGTTTGGGGTCAGGACCATTATGTGGCATAATGATGGTGATTCAAAGCAACATCTCTCTTCCTCAGTGAGGTAAAGAGATGGTAACCAAACACCTACAACTACAGTAGTGATATTGAATAGCTGGTGCATTTCAAATATTCTTTTTTAATGTGTGTGGGAAACCGGTTTCAATGTATAGGAAAAGGTGACTGGATTTCCAAACCATTTATGGATATTCAGAAGGAAACACTAAAGTAGTAGAACATTTTTAACTTAAGTATCTTGAAAGATTATAACACTATACTAGAGTCTCTAAACAATGAATAGTATAGGATTGCTATATTCCATGCAATAATTTAGCAAATTATTCTAATTTATAGTGTGTGATGAAATTACTGTATATTTAGAACACTAAAAAAAATCTATCGTCTTTTGATTCCCTCTTGTTTATTAATATTTATGAATATTTATTATTAGATTTACTGTCTCCTTATCTATTTTAGCTATAAACCTTATCAACTTCCCATATTATTTTGGCTTAGTAACCATTAAATTATCAGATTTCTTGAAATTCTGCATGTTACCACTTACTTGAAATCATAAATGGATTCATCATATTCCAGTTCAAATTAGATGAGTGATCATAATGTGTAACTAAGTCAATCTGTTAGAAAAAAACATTCAGATATTATACATATATATGTTCCTGATGACTGGTGAAATGTCAAGGAGCTCTCTTCACTGAGTGAAATCACAGTTAGGCAGGTTAAGAAATTTCAGGGATCCTGAAGAGCATGAGCAAGCGCATCAATACTACTCTGACCTTTCTGTCACTTCAGTCTGGACTGCAGGGGATAAGTAAGAGATTGCAGGCAACACTCAGAAGCCTATAAAGTGTAGAGATCTGGAG
This sequence comes from Haliaeetus leucocephalus, assembly GCF_000737465.1. Classification (NCBI taxonomy): domain Eukaryota; kingdom Metazoa; phylum Chordata; class Aves; order Accipitriformes; family Accipitridae; genus Haliaeetus; species Haliaeetus leucocephalus. Next base: position 2,585,054 of record NW_010973023.1, on the reverse strand, counting down.
TAACCGAGCAAATCCCGTAGAAAGCCACTACACTGACCCTAGTCCATTTGAAACAAGGCTGATTTTGTGAGCTTCCACTACAGTAATGACCACCTCATTGTCTCTGCTTTCCAGCTTCAGCCACCCAGCCACCACCTGCCAGAATTCTCTTTTTCTCAGGAAAAAGCTAATCACTGCATATAGAATGTTGTTGGTGCTTTATTTTGCTTTTTCCTTGCCCAGGTCAGCTCTTTTGTCAGAAACAAGAATACCCTTAGATGTTATTTAAAGATAATATAAGAAGCATGCAAAGTATTGAATTTGTTTTTCTTTTTTTTTTTTTTTTTTTTTAATTGAGGGCATCTAGATGCTAGGTTCATGGTGTTAATATAAAATATAAAATAAAGGATGCTTTTCTTTTTCCTTTCTTTTCCCTCCAGCACTGGAGGAAACCCCTTTGTAATAAAAAGGAGCACAGAGATCTAGAATCTCAGCTTACAGGGTAACTGAGACTGTGTTTCAGCACCCAGTAAGTGTCAACTGATAAATTAAAATTAGCAGAGGAGAATAATTGACAATGTGTCCAAACAATGGGGCATTCCATTGTCTGTAAAATCCTTATGACTGCCAGATATCATTCAGGTTTGTACTTGATAACTCACAGAAAACACTGTTTTTTCTGTTCAGTAGGATAATATGAATTTGTAACTCTACAGTCACAATTGCCATCATTAAAAGTAATAATGATCTTTGAATTCCATGTAAGTTATTTTTTATATCAAGTAGGCTAATGAAAGCTGACTGTCATTTCTAATACACAGTATTTCTGATAATAAATGAAACTGTCTTGGTGAAAATGTAATTAAGATAAATACCTATCATGTAATCAGTTGTCTTGGTATAAAAACATTTCAAAAGAAAATGAACCTTTTTTCAAAAGACCTCAGAATGGCTTAACTGTGTACAGATAGGCTTTTTGTGAAGCTTCCATGGACAAAGCTTATTTTCACCCTGCTGAGCAAGTCATATTTTATTTTAATATTACCTCTACAGCTCATTCTAAAGGTCTGTCCTTATTTCTTCTCAAAGAACTTCTTTTTGGAGAAATTAGTATAGCATCTAAATCCTGGGGCCTGACATCACATTTTTTTTTTAGTTCATTCTAATCATTCAGTTTGGTGGTCAGTGCATGATGATTCTGTCATACTTTTTCTTGTGAAGTTCTATTACAGCATCCAATGGATGAAATGACCTAAAAATAAATTAATTCCTTAATTTGTGACATACCATTTAAAAATCTATATAAATTGTTCATTGCCAAAAAGGTTGGTATTTGATGTAGCCATCTAGCTGTCATGCCATTGTAAATATATCTTTATTGTTATATTAATCACTTTTAAAGGTTTCTGTGCTTTAAAGAACACACATTAGTTTTGTACTATATGCTGTGGGGAGAGACAATGTCACAAAATAAACTCTTCATAGGAATAAGAGGTATGATGTTAGCTTATTTTTGCACTTTTGATGCCTTTAGAAATCACAGACATCTCACAGTTTCAGTTACGTGAGGACCAGATGGCTCTGCTTTGGGATAGTAAGAAACACAATCCCAAGACAGCATTCAGCAGATGTCGAGGCAGCAGCTCCAGCTGACCAGACAGGTTTGCTCTTCCTCCACTCCACACCCGGCCAAAGCCAGGAATGATGCAAGGACAAGGGAATAAGCCACAAGCAGTGAGCACAGAGAAAATTATTTAAAGACTTAAAGCAAACAAACAAAATCCAAACCTCAAATCCATCCTACTTGTCCTTTTCTCTTCTTTGGGGAGGAAAGGAAAGGAAAATGGCATAGGGAAAGAAGTAATTGGATTTTCTTTCTTAATCAGAGAGAAAAAAAATATTTTTTTCTGATGCAGGTGCTTATTTCCTGGTCACCTGCAGTAACTGAATTTGATAACTACGACTGTTTATTTAATTCAAAGTATATTGTCTATGTCCAAATAATATTCTGACTGAGTCTTCAGCAGCCCTAAATCAGCATAAGTCTGTTGAGCCAAATAGCATTTTAGGGTTTTAAATTATTTCGGGATCAGCTGACACCACTTATATTTAATTTCTAATTGGTGGTTGTTATATAATCAATGAAAAAAAGACAGATTGCACTTTAATTTCTGTGACTGACATTATAAAAGAAATCAGAACCTAAATAACATAACAGCTGGAATACTGTAGAGGCATTAAAGAAAGGGGGGCGGGTGGGATTTTGCAGTTAAAACAAGACTAAAACCCAAGATACTTGGTTTTATTCACAATCTTCTTACATATTCTCCTCGTAAATCTGAGCCAGTTGTTACCTTCTTCTCCATTTCAGTTTCCTTTACTGGTGGATATTTAACAGATAGGATGGGGGCAAAATTAAGCTCAGTAGGGTCTACATCTGCTTCTCCTTTACCAAGTCCAGCTATGTCTCATGAAAGCCTTGGATACTCACCAAGCTCCTGTTGCTCTAGATTTCGCATCATGATTTTCATGGAAAGGCAACACAAGTGCATCTTCCAGGGGGAACTCACAAAGTACTGGTCTAAATGAGCAGAGGAACTGGAGCCTTGAGATGGTCTAAATGCAGGTGAAAATGCTTTGAGAATTATGATTGAAAATATGAAAGGGAGATTTCATAATTGCATTCAAAATGCAAGCTGTTTTTGCTGACATGGAGTGTAATGTTCTTCCTGTTCTCCGCACAGAAATAACAGCACAAAGTATCTCTGTGGCAGACTTTATTTTGCTGGCAATCCTACTGAAAACCCAGTGATGAAAGAATCATGGATAATAAACCATTTTCTTACTCTTATTTTTGGTCCTTCCAGAATAGTCTGAAGTTTTTTGGCAATGCCTCTACAAAATAATGCAATTTTCACTTGCTGTCTTTGAACTTCAGTTTTCTTTGTAAAAGTTTGACATCATTTGTTAGTAGTAAACTCTTATTTGTACATTTTTGGGGGAAGAAAAATTAAATCACCCTTGAGCTCTGGATTTTATTGCTAAATTGCCTTATGAGGAGGGATCATTCCAGTCAGACTGGTTTCAGCCTCCTAAGCCATCTGTGGTTAGTGGTATTACACACACAGGATTTGATCCTCATCTTTCATGCATAGACACATATTACATCAGCATGATTGATTCCTAAATTTGAAGTGATATCCCATCCCGACAGTATACATCAGTAAGTTGGGAAGTTTTTAGATACTCTACTCGGAGTGATTGAACTATGGACTATCCAAAAAAAAGTGACATCTTTCTGAATAGATGACACTTCTACCAAATGTATTTATAAACCATATCTTACATAGAACTGATTGTTTATTTGTATTTATAGTGTGTTTGATATTTAATATTCACAAGCACCCGTAAATGTATATATCTATGTATATGCATTGTTATGCAGCTATCGTCTTCTGATTTTATCTGTTTAAAGACTCCCATTGACCTCCGTGAACTTTTGAGCCATACATAAACAGTAAGGACTGAGATGACTAATGTCGCACAGGATTGTAAGTAAGTCACAACAAAAATACCATTTATACATAAAAAACATTGCACCAGCAAACTTTATAATGTCTTTCCAAGGCCTGTGGAATCAAATTTGCATGGGCAGGGGTCAAGCTTCATAGATTTGCTTACACTCCCTGTGTGCAGTTGGGCTTTTTGCTTTTCTGGTAGATAGATAACTTTAGTGTCACTGTCTTTAGATTACATTTTGGTTTCTGTGATCTCACCATTCCTTCCCTTCTTTCTTTCTTCCACTGTCCCTGGCCAACAGAAAATGAGATGGGCAGTTGTCCCATTTGCTGCAATACCAGCATGCCCCAAAGTAGAAGCCTGGAAATACCCTAAAATAAAATTGCAGATCTTGGATCATTTGAAAGATTGGGCATGTTTGGTAGGGGAAGAAAAGAAGCAATCAAGGCAGTGGTTTATTTATGAAAATTTGAGTTCTGAATTTCACAGAAGAAGGTATGATAAAGAGATGCTTGCTCAATAACCCTTCCTATTTTTTCCTGACAGCAAAACTAAGGCAAAAATAAGCACATAAAGAAATCGGCATTGATTTAGCCCAGTGTTCCCTTAAGGAGCTTAAGATTGGGAGACAGATAAACAGTAAAAGAGGACAAGAGCATATGTAAATTATCACTTGCCTTTCAAACAATGTTTCTCCTTATTTGCTCACTTTTATAACCAATTTTATCTTTGTTATTATCCCTGTCTTCTCATATTTCATATGGACTGGGAAAATCACCAATGAATTAATAAAAGTGGGAGAAAAATTTCCAAGCAGGAAACAATCATGCAATTTAAATCCTAAGGCGGTGGGTTGCAGAATCACTGGTAATCATAGATTTTGTTAGAACAATTTATTCTACATAAGTTCCCAAAAGAATGTAGGAGGAAGTACCTGAACTGTCTTTCAGGTTTGTATGTAATATTGAGGATATATTAGATCCTTAACCTACTCTTTTCAATAATAAAAACGTTCTGATCAATTTAATTAAATTTCCTCCCCTGTGTAGGGGTTCCCTATAGCACATAAAGACCAATTTGGGCATCACTGGATTTTGATCCTTTCTTTTGAAAATTTGCACATTACTATACAGAACTTAATTCTGTGTGGCTGAAATCACCTGTAGGAGGAGAGGCAAGGTCAGTTGCCAGTTTTGCCACTGTAGGCAGAGACCCACATTCGTACGGCAACACGGCTTCAGCACAGGCAGAGCTCTTAAGGGGCAGGCGGTGCATGGTGACAAGGATACAAGGGAGCTGTTGTGAAAGGTTGGGGTGCCTATACGTTGCGGATGTATCAAGGACCGAAAGTAGAGGCTGCAGCTGAGGCACTGAGAGCATGGTGGAACAGCAGTGAGAGGTGTGTTGGAGTTATTGGCTTCCCTACCATTTAAGGTTATATGTGACTTCTGTTTTAATAATTTGAAGTTGAACAGGAAGAAATAAGCTAATTATGATAGTTAGTAGTAATTAAACACAGGTTTAAAGGTACGTGCCACTTAGTTCAAGAATTCTGTTTTGGATGGCATGGCTTAGAAGCAGTCAAGAAGGACTAGATTAAACCTTGGTTGCTGCCAGGCAATTTTGCTAATCTTAATTAAGCAATCAATATATTACTGCATGTGCATAAACTTAGTGAATATTAAGTAACTTAATTTCTTAACAAATACCTTTGCAGACCTGATCTTCTTTCAGCCACTAGGACTTTTTGTATTTCATTATTTTTTCTTCTTTATTAGGGCATGATTTGACAGATCTTTACAATAAACTCAAGTCCCATGTTGCTTACAAAATTCTGAGATACAATTTAATAGTAATTTTAAAAAGTACGTCACCATTTCAGAGCCCTCCAGTAAGATTACTCTGGATGCAGACAGGATATTTCTATTTTCTTTTAAATGCAATCCTGATGGAAAAAATCTGTACAGGGAGCAAAGATTTTTTTCTCAGCTGCAAGGCCAGGCATAACAGAATTTTGATATCTGGCTAGGATCTGTTGGCCGTTCAGCAAGAAGCACTAGATCATTTCAGCAAGATTCGCCTGGTTATAAATTGCAGCTAATTGCTGTCTTTCAGCATTTTGTGACCCTCAGGTATAAGTGATGTGAGATGTCAATAAACTGTGTGTATCACTTCCCCTTTTGCCAGATAACGCCACAAGAGTAGTACATACTGTACTAGAATGGGAAATGCTTCTCCAGCCCTGTTTAGCAGTGGTTTTGTTTGTTTTTTTTTTCTGGGTGATATCCTTCACTAACAGTTCCTGGAAGCCTCAGCAAAGATGCATGTAGGCACCAACTGTTAGCATACATTTTATAACTTTATTGTTCACTGGAGCATGAAAGATCTAACAGGATGCAAATGATCATCCCTGTAGATAGGAATTGATCAGAAAATTCACAACTTGAGGCCTGCTGGTGGGCAATTACTGTACAGTGTCATTCACTTGAAACCAAGTGAGTTTTGCTATAAATGAGCGAGACAAGAAATGTTGGGCTTTGCGAGAACTAAATTGCATTGCATGGTTGTAGTCAGCCTGTCAGTAAATGAGATTAAAGCAATTCCTATTGTATAGATCTGTCCAGAAACATAATCTAGAAGAAAATGCTTAGATGAAAACTATAAAAACTGCAGTTAAACTGTAGATCTAATCAGCATCGATTGGCTGAAGCTTTAGGTTTTGTGCCCTAAAATCTTCGTTTCTTTTTTTTTTTAAAAGTCTTACAGTAGGATTTGGAGGGAGCAAAAACACAATCATTATTGATTTTTCTTTTTAATCTAGAGCCTACAAATATTTACAGAATTATTAATCCTTTTTTTCCTCTGTTTCTAATTATTTCCTTTCAAGACCTTCTTTAGTGTCAGCATCCACACATACTAAGCTTTGATAGTCTTCACAATACCAATATTGTCAGATTTCTGTTTTAATTACACTAATAACAGGCCAATGTTTTTTTCATAAAGTAATTATTTTTTAGAAATATTAATCACAGCATTGCACTTTGACATTAATAAGAGAAAGTATGAACACTGCTTTAACTGCATGATTTATACTCACCTGTGAAGTGGGTTTGTCTCTCCAAAATAATACTGAGGTTTTAGAAAGTTTTCAGTAGTAGACAAGCATTGTGCTTTATGGATTTTTAAATCATTGTTCTGAGTTTGTCTATGTGGATATATTACATAATTGATTCTTTATCCCAGTATTATATGTGTGTCGTGGTTTACCCCCAGCCAGCAACTAAGCACCATGCAGCCACTCACTCACTCCCCCCCAACCCAGTGGGATGGGAGAGAAAATCAGGAAAGAAGCAAAACCCACAGGTTGAGATAAGAACGGTTTAATAGAACAGAAAAGAAGAAACTAATAATGATAATGATAACACTAATAAAATGACAACAGCCATAATGAAAGGATTGGAATGTACAAATGTTGTGCAGGGCAATTGCTCACCACCCGCCGACCGACACCCAGCTAGTCCCCCAGCGGCCATTCCCAACCCCCACCCCAGTTCCTATACTAGATGTGACGTCCCATGGTGTGGAATACACTGTTGGCCAGTTTGGGTCAGGTGCTCTGGCTGTGTCCTGTGCCAGCTTCTTGTGCCCCTCCAGCTTTCTCACTGGCTGGGCTTGAGAAGCTGAAAAATCCTTGACTTGAGACTAAACACTACTGAGCAACAACTGAAAACATCAGTGTGTTATCAACATTCTTCTCATACTGAACTCAAAACATAGCACTGTACCAGCTACTAGGAAGACAGTTAACTCTATCCCAGCTGAAACCAGGACAATGTGCAAGTTGCAAATTCAGTATACAAAAATCAGAAAGTATCCAGGATTAACAATGACCCTACAACATTAAATTCCCCTCCTGCAGCTGAGCCAAATAAGAGGACTTGTTATATGATTTTACTTTCATGTTATAAAGAATAATTTTTTTTCTTCCTTTATTCATTCTGCCTCCTGCATGTGAGGATGCACATAAGTGTAAGTTAAGATTGGAATAAAATATGAAGTTGACTGCTGGGAAATACTGAGCTGTTCTTGGCTTTGGAGGAAAGTACAGCACACTGGTCATCACAGCATATCTGAATACAGACATTTGACATATTTGCTCCAAAAAGCAATGTGACTGAAAAAAAAGAGATGTGGATCTGCAAAATCAGTGAGATAGGTTTAGCTCGTGTCCTCCAGTGTTGGCTGGGGAGTAGTCTGAAGTGGTGGACTAACACAGAGACAGAAATAGAGTGTTGCATGGTGCTATGAGATGGGCTGACAGGGAATTGATCGTCTTGGTATGAGCCAGAAATGGGATGAGCATTTTATGTGCCAGAAAAACTAGGTTAAGGAGGGACCGAAGTCTGCCATAAATTACAGCAGATTCAGGAACAGTTTGTGAAAGAAAATATCCGGAAGGAACTTGTCATGTCCCAGTTTCTCAGGACAATGACTCAGGTTTGCTGATTCCCAGGTCAGGATTAAGATAAAAGGACACCAGCGATCCTTTAACTCACAAAACTCAAATTTTATTCCCTCACAACAAGAATTGGCATGCTCACCACAAGAACTGGCATGAAATTATGTCAGTAAAAGGTGTAATGTACTAACCATGCATCACCAAACTTATACTACAGGCCTGGCTTATCGGGGAATCAGTTGAGGGCAGACAACAAGGCGAGCCCTCCCGTTGAGTCCCGAGGTTGAGAGCAGACCCCATTGCTTTCTAGACTCCTTCTCGGAGAGGAGCCCAGGGGCGGCTGGATCCGATCCCCGTCCCAGACTTTGTCAGCGGTTTATGTCTAAAGGGATGAGGTGTAGGGATTATGGAAAAGGGAGAAGAGACAAGATGAGACGAGACACGATGAGAAGAGTTGAGTTGAGTTGAGCTGAGTTGAGTTGAGTTGTCACTGGTCCTGGGTCCAGCGTTGGCCCAGTCAGCTGAGGGTTCCGGTTCCAGTGGGCTTATGCACCCAGGGCTTCAGTTTGTGTCCTTTTATCGTCCCTGTTCCTCCTTCGGGCCGGCATTAGGCTAATTAAGCATCATGAATGGTTTGTGAGCCTTTGGGCATGGGGGTCTTTTGGGGAGTCACTTCCCCTTCCTGGAAGGGTGAGCTGTCCTGCTCAGCGCATCGGAACAGAGGTATCGGTATCAGTATCAGAGCCAGGAGCTGTGCGCCCTCCGGCAAGGCCTCCCCCTCCTGCTGCTGATTGATGTGTGCCGATGGGCACCGATGGGTGCTGATCGATGGGCTGCTTTTCACCTGGGGTTCCTTGCTGGGCAGGGTTCCTTGTTATCCAGAGTTAGTCGTTAAGCAGAACTTGCCCCACCACAATGTTTGAGACATTAACTCTTTCGGTCTCTCACAGAGCTGGGTCTTCCAGATGCTGAGAACCTAATTGCCACTTTCCTACTCTTTACAGGCATTTCTTTCAGGTACTGCCTAACTTGACCCTTCTGAAAGTCAAGGTTGTATTGTTTTATTCCAAGCATCATTAGACCTTGGAGGCAGTTTATGTGCTGTCTATGAATAACAGATATTTCTAACTGGTGGCAGATCTCTTGTAAAGACTATTGAAAATTAAGGGGAAATTCAAATTATAATGGTAATTTGTAAGGGGAATGATCTGGCATGGAGGGCAAGAAGACCCAACTGCAGAAGGGGTTAAACCATCTGGAAGCAGAAACACCAGAGACAGAAGGACTTCATGTAAGGGAGGGAAGGTTCCCTGCTGATGAGATAAGAAACAGCTGCAGCATTATCTTGTAAGGATCATGGAGAGCAAGTGCTCAGGGGCTACTTTTAGTCAGCAGAACTGGCTCTGGGGGATAAACTAGACACCAGTTTAAGTGCTCAATGCCTATGCTTGTATAATTGGTGTGAATGCAAGTGTATATAAGAAATTAGCTTGTGCTGCATCTTCACAGACTCTTCGTGGAAGCTCTTACGGCAGCAAGACTCTACCCAAAGCATCATTCATTAAATCTCTTTATATTTAAGCACAAACATGTTTAATTTGCCTCAAAAGTTCCCCCAACAAAAGCCAGTAATACAGACCTTTCATTGACTTCAAAGGTTTTAGAGGTCAGGCTTTGGCAACCAAACCAACTGAGTCTTCAGGCATGGGAATAGACTAGTTGGCCTTACAGTAGCCTGTCACGTGTTTAAATACAAATAAATACATAAGTGCTCTATTATGTTAAGAATGATCGCTGTACAGACCTTTGAACAAATGCCGCCCTATTCTCCTTCACTGCAGAAGGTGGTTGTCATAATGTCAATGCAGTTGGTGAGAATTCAGAGGAGTTACTCTCTACAAGGTTTCAATCTGGTGTCCATCTTACCAATTCAACATCTGATATTTGATAATGTTTAGAAAGTCCTGAAAATATGAAAGGCTTTTCTTATTTAATTCAAAGTATTAATGTCATCAGGCCACCCACATGTAAATAAAATAGGTGAGATGAAAGAGAATAATAGTTATTGAAGTACACTGTACTTTGTTTCTGAATTCCTTCAATCAGTCCAATTAAATATATAACAGAAAATGCTCACTCTGATTTTTTTTTTAAGAATAAATGATGAGGTAATCTGCTGGAAGTAGGGAAATAATTTTGTGCCAGTGTTATTGCTTTTCTGTATTCATTTACCAATTTACTATATTCCTGCTGTTTCAGCACTGAGCCTCATAGGGAGAGACTGAAAAATTTGAAGGAGCTTAAATTTTCATCCACATGTTGTTATCAATATGGATTACTATTAAAGCGTAGTTTTAAAATTTAGCAGAAATTTAGTAACGGACATTTTACTTGTGCCCTAAGTTAACACAGGAATCTTAGTGCATCGCTGGAAAGCTAAAGTTCTTTCAAATTATCAGAAATGGAGAGACTAAAAAGTAACGAACACAGTAATAAAGATAAGAAATTCTCAGAAACATTTTTCTGATGTGGTTTTGTGGCCTGAGTTTAAGCATTCCCGAAATACTCTTACAACTGATAAGAAATGTTCAAAACCATTTGTAATCATCAGCAAGTAGAAAAGAAGCTGAACAACAGTCAAAACAGGTAAAATGTATCCTACTACTTGAGAACAGGCTTTTCAACCAGAATAATAGTCAGATTTTAACTGAATATTCACAGTAAAAATGTTTTTTTGCTTGAACACAAGCAACAGGAGGTCAAGACTAGTCTCCAGGACAACTTGATATTTTTTAATGTATTTTTATACATCCAATTAATAGAAGACTTTTCCACCAGTGATGAAAACAGTCTCTCTCAAGTAGTAACCACAGATTCCCAGATATACTAAAGTTGTTTGCATCTTTTCCATTGTACCTCAATGCTATCTTCTCTAGCAGTTTATCAGGACAAACACCCTTCACAGGAAACAAAACTATGCAGAGGAAAGCAAAACCATGTTGGGATTGCTCTGATTTTTTTCATAGTTGTAACCACCAAAATGTGGATAAAGCTGAATTCTACTGACAGACTTTTTGTGAGCTATTGTTCAATAGTCCAGTACAGTGGAGGACTTCAGTGCTGATGAGACACTGAACCCCTCAACACTCTTGCTGTAGTTACTGCAAGCTTCTCAGCTCAGTTCTGCCTGTACATCCCTAGTGTGCCCTACAGTTGGCATTGCTAGGGTAGTGACAGACCTCACAGTTTTCCCTCTCATGAATTCTGTCACCAGAGGAATGCTTGAGACAATTTAATCCATTTTCTGTTATAGGCAGAAATTTTCATCATAGTTCTCTCAATGTTTGTAGCTGAACATAGATGCATACTTCAAACAGCCTGTACACCATGCCAGTTGCCACTAAAAATAGATCAAAGGTATCTTTAAATATGATGTACGTATTTCCAACTTGCTTAGGAGACAGAGGGGATGAGCCCACAAAATGAAAATAATCTATGCTTCTCTGACTCTTCTAATTTCTATCTTAGTCCTCAAACATCCATGCTTGGCAAATTACTGTTTGGATTTTCTTCAGTTGGAAGAGGCTACATGAAGCTGCATAATGCACGTAAAAGTAATATTTTGTATTCTGGAAACTATAACATTTGGGAATTTTTTCAGATTCCGTTTGGATTTAGATCCAAATACAGAGAAATAATGAATTATGTTATGAAAACTGTTTATTGGTTTACATTTCCCTTTACATCAAACACGAAACGCAGTGCTACTTAGTAATTTTTATTGGCAGACTTCCGCCCGGAATTTGAAACAGACAACGTGTGGAAGAGGGCAGTACTGCTACTTTAGCACAACCGTATGTACTTAGAAATATTCTTTCATTGGCATTGCAGTAGATTTGGACACAATAAGCAACAGCACACTCAGTTGATGGATATACCGATTACAAAATCAATTTTTCTGTCATTATGGCTACACTGGTGAACGTTGGGTGTGCTGGTTTTGGGGTTTAAGTGTTCGATGGGGGGATTAATCTAAGTACTTGATAACTGACTCATGATTAAAAATTAATTAAAATTAAGAATATTAATTACACTTCCTCCATAAGTGAAGACATACTAACAGGTGAAGTAATAAGCAGTTCTGGATACATTCTTGACCTACAATTGGTCTTTGCATGCTTCTTAATATTGTCCTATTTAGACCCCCTAAAAAAAACAAACTCAGTGCAGTGCTATGAGAGAGCATGGGGTACAATTAAAAAAAGTGGTCATGGATGACAAGAGTATAAAGTTATTCTGCAAAAGCAGTATAACAAAGAAAATATCACAGAATTGGCAAGAGACAAATGCTAGTCTAAACAGAAAAGAGTAATGAGGTAAAGGAAATACGTCTTGTAGAAGAATCATTTCTGAAGGAAAGGAAAAGCAAAGAATCATTCTACTGAGATTTGACTACATCAGGGACCTGTGTGAGATATTAGATTATTAGGTACAAACACCGTAGAAAGGACAAACAAAGGTAGGAGGAATGATAATCTCTCTAAAGAAATAAATGACTTACCAACCAGACTGAAACCTGGCTGTTGGTATTCCTCAGAGCCCTATTCCAGTAAAAATAGTGTTTGCTGTTCACAATAATTTCTCAGCCAAAACTTGATTTCATTGCTTTGCTTAAGCATTTTTCATCATTTATTTAACATCTCCCAGTCTCAGCCACCTTTTCTTTGAATAACTAGTCGACATGATCCAAACAATAAATTGGAAACCTGCAAGCATTTTATGTACACAGTAAAATGCATATTTCACTGGAATAATGTGAAAGAAATTAAGAGTGGCTAAACAACAAGAAAATATCCCTGACTTTGATTGTAATGTCTCCTAAAGAAATATTTGCATTAAAGTAACTTAGATCCCTGACTATCCCAAAGGTGTGCTTGTACCAATTTAAGATTGATACTGCAGTAACATGGTGAGTCAAGACAACTTGTGAACAATATTTAAAGGTCAGATCCTGTTTTTGTAATGCTCGGTAGTAAAAAATGCATGTGTAGCAGAGTGATATATTCTAGGTACAGTGGGTAGTTCTCCATAAAGCTCAAAGCCTTACAAGGTTCAAGGAGCTCAATGGTTTTAAGCCCCAGTTACCTAACAGAGCACATGCTTTGGGCACAGTAACCAAACCTCAGGCAGTATGGATCTTCTTACAACAAGGGTTGGATCCATACTGTGTGAGATGGGGCTTTCTTGGGGGGCTCATCTGAAACCATGGAACAGTTGCTCCTGGACAGCAAGGCCACCACAAAACATGAAGTATCAGGTGCTGTCCTTTGGCCTGCCTACTCCATGGTAAACAGGGACCAGTGTGAGCACTTTGCTTGTCCTCTCACCCCCCTCCTCCTCCTCCTCCTCTGAATATCAGACAAAAATAATAAGTAGATGACATCTGGTATGAAAGTACAGAATAATAAGAATGTATGTATGGAGAAGACTTCAGTGTTTCAGTCTTTCAAAAATCCTGAAAAACTAAGAATACTAGTGGGGCTTCTGTGAGGAGGGAAGATACCTACACAAGCTTTAAAATGTGCCTCTCCCAAACTTGATTTTTATGAGTTCATTAGTGTCTGCAGCTTGGGTGATATATGCTATTGATACCTCTGAACATCAGCAAAAGAGATTTAGATATCTAAATACAGAAAAACTTTAGGCTCCAACCTTGAATGTTGCATCAGGTATCATATTAAGATACATAAGACTTTCTGGGCTACAGAAAAAAAAAAGGTTAATGAAGAACCAGTAACGTTTCACTATAGATTCTCCAAGAAATAATTTTTTCTTACTGTTGTTAAACTCAGAATCATAAACCTTATGTTAATGGCTAAACAGAGAGCCATAGATAGCTCTGGCAGAAATAAAGCTGATAGCAGTCTGCATGTGCCACACATAGCCCTTTGTAGAGTGAAAACACAAAATATCTAGTGGATCTGCTAAACTATAGAAAAGCCACAGTATAAGAGACATTCACAGTATGAACATAGTATCTAATGCTTATTTACTTATACTGCAATGAGAAAGTTCCCAACCAGCTGGTGTGACCAAGCCTCAGGAGCCATCAGTGACGTGGCTGGAAATTGATGGGGCTTTTGCTATCTAGAAATAGAAAAACTAAACAAACAGAAATAAAACAACCCTCCAAATTGAGTAGAATGGAACATAACCCTCAAGACTCTCTTGCATGCCAGAGGAAAATAAAGACCATTTCAAATAAACATAGTATGACTTCAATTTTTAAATAGAAGATTCATAAAAACAGTATATTGATTTTTTGCAGACATTCAGAACGTGAAAAAAATCTTTTTCTTCACACATGCATGTACTATAGTTCTACTTTCTATATTATCTATACTGCTTTCTAACTGTGGGGGAAGTTGTAGCTACATTAAAACAAGAGTTGGAGCACAATCAGAATTTAATGTGATTTTTTTAGGACTTGTGGATATTTTTTGTTTGCTATGAATTGTTTTGGTTTTACTTTTGTTCAGAAGCAAAATTAAAATATGCAGAGATTGTACTTTAGCTGCTCTGGCACTCAATTTAAGCACAATCTTTTTCTGCCTCCCTAGCTCACATATTTAATATAACAGTCCACTTGTTCCCTTCTCCATTTGTCTATTTAAGAACATATACAGAGATGCCTACTACTGCTTCTGAGTCCTCATATTTGAAAGTATTTAAAAGCTACTCTAAGTTACTTTCTACAATGGATTAAATTCCATTGGTAGGCGTAAACAAAAACAGCTCTCCCATATATGTGTACCCCTTTCAACCATCCCGAGACTGTTCCTTCCTAAGCCATTTAGTACATGACGTGGTGCTGACATATAAGTCTCATTTAATCTCTATCTCAGCTATAAAGCTCTCTCAGTGGTGTAACTGCAAATAATTTAGCCTAACTGGAAATAAAACCTTATGGTTTTGTTGCTGATGAAAACATAAGTGATGTCTCTGATATGACTGTTATCAATTATAGACATACACCTGTTTATCTGATTGTAGCTACGCTGGCTAGAGCTTAAGTGCAAGAAGTGACTTTGTCCTGAGGGGCTTACAGAGTGATTTGAGAAAGGCAGACTGCACGTTTAATTAGCCCTATCACTGATTCCTGACAAAAGCAACACTAAGGCTTGTTTTCTTAGTGTTCAAAAGGGGGTAGAGCTCGTCCATGGAGTCCAGGTAAGCTGTGGCAACGTAGCCCAAAGACTTTTGTGCTTGTTAATAACAGTTAGGTTCTCTAAAGAGTATACTGAGTTACAGGTGTCTCAGAAAAATCTGAAAGAGAAGAGACAAGGTGTTGAAACACATGGAGAAAGGAAATCCATAGCAAGGATAGACAGAGAACAAGTTGGAAGAAAGTTTAGGAAGAGAAGAGGGCCCAATGAATCCCAGATTTTATGTAGGACAGAGACAGAGGTGGGATGATAGAAATAGTAAAGCAAAGGCTGAGTTATATGCCTTCAGAGAAAAAAACCCTACCACAACATGGCTTTTTTTTTCTTCTTTCTTTTTTTTCTTGTACAAATACTCTGTCTGGTAGAATGACCTATTCTGTGATAGTAAAAGGCTGACTGGT
>NW_010973023.1:2543172-2569460 GCF_000737465.1 Haliaeetus leucocephalus | reverse complement strand
GTTACCTTTGATAGGTTTTTTCTGGTGGGTGTTGCTCTAATTCAGACATTGAGTTTTGGAATGTCAAGACTAAAATAGGTAGTGGGATCTTGCATGGAGACTTCATGTCTCTACTACTCTGTGGCTGTCTCTAGATTGCAGTAGGCCGCTTTTATCTCTTAAGGACAAATATTCTATTGCCTGCACTTTATTTTCACACCAATCTTCCATTTCTGCACTAATAAGGTGATTATCAAGAAAATGGCAATTGCAAACATGCAATATAGGTTATACAATAAGTAGGTAGGACATACCCTTCTGTATTTATGTGTAAGAATGGTCAGACAATCACATATCTTGTCTTTAAACATTTTCAAACTCAGATGTCAGAGGTTAAGCACATGTTTTGTCTTCTTATTGAAAGATCTGAGACTCTGTGGTGGGTTGACCTTGGCGGGAAGCCAGATGTCCACCAAGCTGCTCTATTACCTTCCCTCTTTAAAAAGACAGCAGAGAGAAAAATGTGATGAAAGGCTCATGGGCTGAGATAAGGACAGGGAGATCATTCACCAAGTACTGCCACGGGCCAAACAGACTTGACTCGGGGAAGCTAATTTAATTTATTGCCAATTGAAAGTCAAAGTAGGATAATGACAAATAAAGACAAATCTTAAAAATACCTTTCCCCCACCCCTCCTTTCTTCCCGGGCTCAGCTTCACCCCCAATCTTCTCTACCTCCTCCCCCCAGGCGGTGTAGGGGGACAGGGAATGGGGGGGTTGCGGTCAGTTAACCACTTGTTGTCTCTGCCACTCCTTCCTCTTCACGCTCTTCCCCTGCTCCAGGGTGGGGTCCCTCCCACGGGAGACAGTTCTCCGAGAATTTCTCCAACGTGAGTCCTTCTCACAGGCTGCAGTTCTTCACAAACTGCTCCAGCATGAGTCCCTTCCGCATGCTGCAGTCCTTCAGGCACAGACTGCTCCAGCATGGGTCCCCCCCAGGGTCACAAGTCCTGTCAGCAAACCTGCTCCAGCGTGGGGTCCTCCCTGGGCTGCAGGTGGAGATCTGCTCCCCCGTGGACCTCCCTGGGCTGCAGAGGGACAGCCTGCCTCACCATGGGCTTCCCCACGGGCTGCAGGGGAATCTCTGCTCTGGCGCCTGGAGCACCTCCTCCCCTCCTTCTTCACCGACCTGGGAGTCTGCAGGGCTGTTTCACATACTCTCACTCCTCTCCTCCAGCTGCTGTTTCGCAGCAGTTTTTCCCCTTAAATCTGTTCTCCCAGAGGCGCTACCCCCATCGCTGCTGGGCTCAGCCTTGGCCAGCGGTGGGTCAGACTTGGAGCCTGCTGGCATTGGCTGTGTCGGACATGGGGGAAGCTTCTAGCAAATTATCACAGAAACCAGCCCTGTAGCTCCCCCGCTACCAAAACCTTGCCATGTAAAAGGAAAATTCTTGTAGTATCTTTTGAGATGTTTTTTTCAACAGCTCTGAATGTGAACTATTAAAAAAAATATTTTAATATATCAATTCTTTCTCTCTAGTTCTTACTCTCTAGTAGAAATACAAAAGTCAGGTTAAGCTGTTAGTTTAACATATTTCTTGTTCCTGTAAGATGAAATGTGTGCAGTCACAAATTAAGTAGAAAATTGCCTCAGTTTTTCATAATTTTATATTACACAGAAGTAGACTCTTGGAGATGATATGCAGCTGAATCACCAGTACAGTGTAAGGAGTTGTAACAGTAAACAGTCTTGTTTTTTCTTCTTTAATATCATTAGCTTAAAAAAGATGTTCATTCTCCTATCCTACTTCCCTACTTTCAATTTTCTTAAATTCTGTTTCTTGTGTTGTTTGATTTTGGATTGTTTTTCCACATTAAAATGTTTCCAGTTCAGTAATTTACAATGAGGTGGCAACAGGTTTTTGTGCCAGTGATAGTCCTGCTTAATTCATTTTGAGTAGCTAAGTAACACAAGAGTTGAAGGAAGCACATTGCTTTGTAGGTTAATGGCAATACTGTATTGTTATTCGGATAAACCATATTGTTGAAGAGTAAATATGCCACTAATCCTTCTTTGCTGCAGCATGAAGACTTTTATTACTGTTAGCACTGATTTTAAAGAAAACAAGACTGAACTCACGTCTTACGTTCTACATGCAAACATGCTTTATTTACTGAGAAATGGCATGGAGTATTTTGCAACATCTGACAATTGTGCATGTAGTTGAAGGTCTCAATTTAATTGGAGCTCATATTGCCATCTCTAACCAGTTGGTCCTTTTAGCTTGTAAAAAGCCATGTCCAGTCTTCCATTCAAGAACCAGAAAAAAGAAAGAAAAAGAAACCAACACTTACAGCTAGTCAGTTTTAGTAACAAGGCTACAAAAATACTAATGATAATGCCTTAGACTTCTTTACTACTCTTTAAATTAGAATCAAAACCATGGACTTTGATGAGCAAAGCCATGAAGTCTGCAGGTGAAGATTATTAAAATATATTTGTTCCAGCAAAATCTGTCCTCAATAAAACCACTCTCAAACAAAAATCTAGGTTAGTTTCATATATCGCAGCTTATAATGACCCAGTGATTTTTCTCTCCTTTCTTTGGTACAAATGTCACTAATAGTAGTTATTAAAGTCTGCCTTAGAAATTCCGACCCTCAAAATTAATTTTGGCTCCCCAAAGACTGTTATCCTCTATGTGGCTAATTCTCAGAGCTATGGAAAATTTGCAGCCCCAAGCCAATTTGGAACAGTAATATTAGAACAACATAAAAAAAGCATTCTTTCAATACGATTATTAGAAAAATAGTTATTTGCTGAATAGCTGTAATTACTACTAATTCCTAATAGTATGACATCTAGAGCACAGCTTTTAAAAATCCCACCCATTACACAAAGCAGTCAGCTTTAGCACCTTATTTTCAGACTGCTATTACTTAAAGAGGAATAAGAATATCATAATGTGTCATAGACATGCTTTTATTTTAAATGGATCAGGTTTTCACAGGGACATAATAAATTTACATCAGTTAAAAATATGTCCAGGCAAGTTTGTTTATCTATCTATCTATCTCCTCATTTTAAAAGATGTTTCTTTTTTTCCACTGGAAATTTTAATATTCTCAAGCCAGTTTTAAGGAGGATGGCCAGTATTAGGTTTAGGTTCATATTTTAGATTCATTAATTTAGCTTAAAGTAAAAAAGACAAAAAAATAAAAGAAAAAGGAAAGATTCCAAAGAAAATTTAATTCCCTGAAGTAGGCAATTGAACTCTCTCTATCTGAAAAACATATAAAGTCATAAAAAAGTGATTAAAATATTCTCAGCAGAGCATTATATAGAAAATCCCCCTTCATAGTTCCCCTCATGTCGTGGTTTAACCCCACACAGCAACTAAGCACCACATAGCTGCTCGCTCACTCCTCCCTGCTCCCAGTCAGATGGGGAGGAGAATCGAAAAAAAAAGTAAAAATTGTGTGCTGAGATAAGAAGAATTAATAACTAAAGTAAAATAAAATCTAACACTAACAATAATAATAAAAAATTATAATAATCATTATAATAGTAATGAAAAGGAAAATAACAAAAAAAAAGCAAAACCAAAACCAAGAAAAGACAAATAATGCACAATGCAATTGCTCACCACCCGCCTACTGATGCCCGAGCTGTGATCAGCCCCTCCTGGTGAACTCCCCCCAGTTTATATACTGAGCATGACATTCTATGGTGTGGAATATCCCTTTGGCTAGTTCAGGTCAGCCATCCTGGCCATGTTCCCTCCCAGCTTCTTGTGCACCTCCTCACTGGCAGAGCATGGGAAACTGAAAAATCCTTAACTTGGGATAAGCGCTACTTAGTGACAACAAAAACATCAGTGTGTTAGCAACAGTATTCTCACACTAAATCCAAAACACACTGTACCAGCTACTAGGAAGAAAATTAACTTTGTGCCAACTGAAACCAGGTCACTTCATTAAAGGACTATTTAAGACCATTAATTAGCTAGTTGTTGAAAATAAGCATGTGAAATTATGATATGGAGACCAAGTTCCAGAGGAAATGAACAGAGACTATATAGAATTTTCAACAGTGATTTTGCCCTGGAAAGAAAAAAAAATAATCTGCTTGAGATAGGCAGTGTCATTTATCCAGGCTCTTCATCTGAATGGTGATAGTTTCGAGGAGCCAGATATGTGGAAGACAAAAGGATTGCCCTTGATTTTTTTGAAGTCGAAACTTCACTAACAGAAAATCTTGGTAGAACAAAGCCCATACATCTCTGTGCACTTCTCTTCTTTGCTTATCTTTTATGATCTGAACAAAATGGATCATTCATAAGTAAAAATCCTGCCTTTTCTTTTATGAAGATGAAACTGAAACTCTTCAGCCAGGTTCTACTGGAACGCACTACTTTCAGGGATCTGAAAGGAAAAGGCCATTACATCTCCGAGGTCATAAAGGCCATTAGGGTCTGATAATCTGGTTTATCAGTTCTCAGGCTACAAAGCCTATTAATGCGTTATTTTCAATGTTGATGGAGACAGTGGTTAAAAAAATTATTCTGAGATTTAAACGAAATTCCGTTAAAGTCATTGGCACTTCAGTGTAGTTGATTCACAAGGAAATTGTAAGAGCCCAAAGCTAAACTTGTAAAGCAACAGATACAGGCAGAACTTTGCTTTGCTCCGCTGAACTACAGCTCTTTAGTAAACCCAAACAAGCTTATAGTGAAGTCACATGAATTCTACATTGTCTCAGATTTCAACAAGAACCATTTGGACACTGCTAATAATGAGTATCTTTTTCATTAATTTAATATGTACACTGGCCCTTTTTGGGGGGAGTATTACTCCCTGAAAATTGGAAAAAAGAAACCATTTATTTAAGACTGGAATTTTATTCATAAAGCTCTTGCCTGTACAAATTTGTGTAGCTTTGTTTTGTGAACTAAAAACACAGCTTCTTTTGTTTAAATGAGAAGTTAAAAATGTTTTGACCTTTCATGGCAAGTTTGAGTTGGATGCACATGTATCTTGTGGGGGTTTGAACTACTGAAAAGAAGAATTTTTAAAGGTGAAAAACACCAACTTAACCTTTAAATTGGCAGCTTCACTGCTGATTTCAGACTGAGAAAAATTAAAATAAAAATGTTTATTTTTCCAGGGTGGAATGCCTTGCCATTGCCACTCATAATATGCATGTTAATTTATTACCCCTGAGTAATCCATCTGTTCTTCGTATCTGTGTTCTTTATATCCAACTCCTTTTGTTACTGGTAAAATAAATGACAGAAATAGCTGTGATCTTTATAGCTTCTATTCATACTGTGTCAACAGATCAAAACTCCTATTGGGCTTTTAGTGAGGGGAGAGCTTAAAACAGACAGGGAGATCTTAAAGCTTATTTTCTGTTTATGTATTAGTGTTTCTTGTGCTAAAAGAAATGAGACAATCAGAGTGTTTTACTGTCATGGTTCTCGGTTGAAAAGTATCCCACATAGTATTACTCAACCCTTTTGTCTAAGGAGCTTAGATCTCCTTGTTTGTCCTCTCATTATCCCCCTGCAATTTCACATTTTATTTTTTTATCCTTTTATTATCTCAAGACAACATTATTAGAGTGTATCAACTCATAATATTATTCTTCTGCTCATTAGCTGTTTCTGAAGACATTGGTGTGTATTGTGTTCTGCTTTATGCATCAGATTTAAAATAGAGCTAGTGCCTGAAAACAAAGATAGTCCTCTAATGTGTTGTTCAGATGTGCATCTAAGCAGGTTAGACACCTAAAATCTGCTGAACTCATTTATCTCAGCTCCTTGGGATGCTTCAGAAATCATTTTAATATTATCTAATATAATAAAAAGTTATTAGCTTTTAAGATGCACAGTGGCTAAACTGGGAGAGTTGATAGAAAACAATTGTATAAGTGATATGCGTATGATATTGTGTATCAATAAATATATGCATGGATACGAATATAGATAAGATTTTTTTTTTTGGTCAAAACCAATAGTGGTTTAGGTCTGTCAAAATGTTGTTCTTCAAAGCAAAATAAAATAACATGTTTCAGATTTAGAGGTTTTGAGCCATTTTGATATGAGAAGTCCAAAGATTTTATTTTTTTTTACATTTGAAATTAATATTTTAAAAAATTCCTAAACGATTTTTTTTTTTTTCTGAGAAACATTACCATCAAACCTGAAAATTGCTTATGGGTTGGTTTTCTTGGAGGTGTGGGACAAGAAAGTTTACTGAATTCAACTCAAATTAGAGATTGTTTGTAACATCCTTATCCTCCATTAAAAAAAAAAAAATCATCAAAGGAAATGTTACCCAGCTGTAGTACTCACATGGAAATTTAAGCACCAAAATACCTTTAATAATATGGCTCAGGCCACACACACTCCAAAAGATTAATAATACAGGAATATTTTCAGAGGGATTACATCTTCAGGACAGAAAAGACCTTGAATATTGAATCGCAGCATTCTACAGATATCGGTGCACACAAGTGATAATAAATTGTATACAATTTATTTTTTGAGTGAAAATTAAATTTTGACAGATCATTTAACTGTACAGTCAATTCAGTCAATTGTTTGTATCAAACACTTTCAGTACTGCTGCTGAATGGCTGCAGAAGCAGCCTAACTATTTAACTCACAATAAGAAAGGCCCCAGTACTGATCTCCTTAGTTAGATTTTTAAAATTAAGTATAGCAGTATAAAATGGAGGGTGTTTTTTAAAAAACTTATATCTGTACTGTTGTTATTGTCTGGACTTCTTCACGCTCATTGACTTGGGTCCTCTCCTACACCTACACAGATGTCTACAGTAGTCAAGCGCAGCATTTAAGGTAATTCACTTGTCAGCTGAAAATATGAGTAAAAATTAAAAAAGGGGAAGGAGGTCCTTTTTTTCTTCTTCCACCTAACATGACTGAAATACTGTTCTAAAGAAGGTTAATCCTAACACTGGGCATTTTAACTTTGCTGCTCTTTTGACTGTAACTCCCTAACATTAGTTGTTCAATTTCAGTACATTGGCATTCATTCTTTGTCAAGGAAAATATAGTCTGCACTGAAAAAATGAAAGTACAAGTGCAATTTCTGTACAGGTCTCTTGCAGTCTTCAAGTTCCGCTAAGTTATACAGAAGCAATTTCCCTGGAAACAATTGTCAAACACTATGTATTTTTTTATCTAAAGGAGAGCCACATATGAATATGTTTGTTTCTGGTTTCCGGAATATGCTGGAAATAGGCATTTATAAGTACATAGGACTTTCAAGGGATTCTGTAATCTAAGATCTGAAAAGGTGTAAGGAACTAGATGTTTAAAAGGGAAAAGTCCAGAGGCTAGTTAAATTGCTGCCTGGTATCCAACTTTTTCAAAAAGAAAAATAAACAAAATAAAACAGCAACCAGAGGATCATTGCGTGGGAGACACAAGCAAAAGGACTTTCCTGTGAACACTAAGGCAGATGGAGAAAGTCAGCCAAGGCACTGTCATACACATGGTGCAGCTGTACAAAGTCACTTCCAGACTGACTGGATGAGCACTGCCAGCAGACTCGTGAAGGCTCCCGGCACAAACCCTAAGCTGTCATTTCTGAGAGTGTACACTGTATTGAGCTGAAGCTGGAAGTCTGTTGATATGAAGTAATAAGCAGACTTTATGGAAAGTCTTATGGACCAGTGAACATCGCCTGCTGAGTCCACCCTGTTGAACATCTAAGCCACTGTAAGTTTTGAGGTTTCCAGAATTAATTCCACAACCCTTATTTCTTTTGTAACTGTTTTTATATTATGATTTGGCTAACTGCATTATTCCTCTTAAAATACTAACGTGGGGTATGTTTTATCATTAAATTTTTGATCTAGTGTATACTGAAGCTTCACTAATTCTTTAATTTTGATCATTAATAAAGCAATAACCCGAGGCCTCCTTTGTTGTCCCCCAAACCTTCTCATACTAAACACTCTGTTGAAGGAACAAGATTGTGAAGTGAAAAAGGATGTAACAAGGAAAAAAAATAGCTTCCAAGTTAAAAAGAGTCACTGTGAAGCATCTGTTTTATGTTTCCCTTACATTCTATTGGGCAGGCTTACAGGATCCCCAGGGATGACAACTAATAACTTTTGAATAATTACCTGGAAGGATTAAATTAGGCAGCAGTTGTTTCTCTCAGGTTGCGGCTCCACCACCTTGGTATGCCTGCACTCCATTAAGAATGTTAAGGGTGTTTAAATTTCCCATAGCTCCTATGACTTTTTCCAGCTGCTGTGTTTCCAACTTCTCTGTTCCTTAATATATCTTTTTTTCTTACTTTCTGTGTGACTTATGTTGCTGTCATATATTTTTGTTGTTTTCTTTTTTCTTTATCTCCTTTCTCTAGCTATTCTATTTCAGTTGTGTTAATACAGTTCTTTGCACTTGGTCTCTTCTTTAATTTCTCTTATACTTTTTGCATGGTTTCAGAAATGTAGCTTGATCAAGAAGGAAGTATGATGTACTTGACAGGAAGGAAAGACGTATTTCAGCACAAGAGAGGAAAAAAGAGAAAGGTTAGGGAAGCCATTTTGTTCTGGGAAGACATGTTTTCCTCTGTGGGTAGAAGTGAGTAAAATTAGAATGGAAACCTCAGAAAAGAGAAAAATAAAGAATAGATAGTCAAATGCCATCGAGTGAAAAACTGCATGCAAACAAATGCCTTTTTGCAGTACACAGAACACTCGTTCATTTTGTAGTATTAGAAGTATTGCAAGCAATGATGTTTTTGACAAGAAAAGAAAAATCTTAGAAATATGTTTCATGTTAAGATAAATTTGAACATAAATTCTCAAAGTGGGATTCCATTTAAAGTAATGATGGTAAATTTAATGTTATCCATTTTTCAATGATTGAGTACACTCTTAAGACTGATCACTTTACTCTTGTTCTTATTTTCAGTGGAAGAAGCTGACAAGGTCATTGTGTTCCTTCGAAGTAGAGGAAAGTCACCAAAACCAGGGCACTGTGAATGAAATTGCACAGATTGCATTTCCATCTTATTTGAGAGGAAGGGAATATCAGACGAGGGTGCTCTAAAAACCCCACCTACCACTAAGGAGCTACACCTATCAAGAAATGATGAAATTTGAAAAGAACGGGTAAAACCAAAAAGAAAACAAACACAAGACCCCAAACAAACCAGTTTCCTAGACACTCTCTATCTTTCTGTTTCTGGAGAGGAAGGGACAATAGTGTTTACTTGTAAACAGCGTTTTTTAGAAAACTTGACTTACACAGAATTTCTGAGATTTCACGATAGTAGGGGAAGGGAAACAAAGAAGTTAAAAACTTAAATTGTTGTGCAAATATTAATCGCTATGTTTAATAATGCAGAAGTTGTGAAATTAAAGCTAACACAAAGCTGTCTATAATACGCAAGGGAAGGTGACTAGTCAATTTTTTTCAGTATGCATGATGCAGATGATCTTGAAGATTAGAGGAGTAGAAGTTAAACAAAATGAAATAGCACAAAATAGGTCCTGGACAGGAACTAATGGGAAACCAAAAACTTTGCACCACCTAGGTACTGAGTTGAGACTGTTCCAAGGAATGCTAACTGATGGCAGGGTGACTGTCATCTGTGAATATGATGCAGCCTAAACCAGCAAACAAACAATTCTAAGATGTGCTGAATGAGACATTTGAGTAGAAAAAGGCTTAATTAATGTGACTATAAAAGCTCAGATCAACTTTTATGAAGTATTATGTTCAGCAATGTTTATATAAATTAAATTCAAAACAGAGAGACTAGAACAATGGTGGGGAAAGATAAAGAGAATTTAATGCCTGAAGATGGGTAGGTAACTAGGATAATCCAAATTTGGTGCTTGAACAATACTGGCTTTCAGGCTTCCTGGGATTTTGCTTTAATACACACACACACAGAGCTTTAAGTTTAGCGTTATATTTCCAAAGAAACAAAAATACTTCATTTGGTATTTTCCATTTTCTTCTGAATTTTCTCTGAATGGCAGAAACCAACATTTTGGTAAAAATAAGCTGCATTCATTCTAATAAAACATTGTCAAGCTCATGATGACTGAGTTGAAAACTGAGAGAAATGCAAACCAAGCATGTGTAATACTAGGTTATATAGTTTATATTAATAAACTTCCTCCAAGCTCTGGGGATAAGAAATTAAGCATGATGAATTTTGTGATGTCATTTCTGTCTTCATGCAGTTGGTTTTATTTGTAATTTGGTTTCTGCTGCCATTCAGGAAGTGCAGTCTTTTCTCCTTCTTTGGACTTGTTTAAGTTTATATCTACTGTCATTTTCATTATTTATTAAATCACTCTTTTTGGGTTGAATGGTCTTCTTCATCCCAGTACTTTGATAAATGTTGCAAACCACTTGATGAGGTGCCCAGCTGGAAAGCAGCTTTTCAGAAAAAGACCTGGGGAACCTGGTGGACACCAAGCTGAACATGAGCCAGTAATTTGCAGCAAAGAAGGCTAATGGTATCCTGCACTGCATTAGAAATGTTGCCAGCAGGTCGAAGGAGGTGATTCTTCCCCTCTTCCCAGCACTGGTGAGGCTGCACTGGGAGTGCTGTGTCCAGCAAAGGGCCATAAGAATGATTAAAGGCCTGGAGCATCACTCCTGTGAAGAAAGGCTGAGAGAGCTGGGACTGTTCAGCCTGGAGAAGAGAAGGCTCAGGGGGATCTTATTAATGTTTGTAAATACCTGAAGGGAGGGTGCAAAGAAGGTGGAGCCAGGCTCTTTCCAGTGGTGCCCAGTGACAGGACAAGAGACAATGGGCACAAACTGAAACACAGGGAGCCCAGTCTATCAGGAAACACTTTTTCCCTGTGAGGGTGACCGAGCACTGGCAAAGGCTGTCCTGGGAGGTTGTGGAGTCTCCCACCTTGGAGATACTCAAAAGCCACCTGGAAATGGACCTGGGCAACGGTTGTAGGTGGCCCTGCTTGAGCAAAGCGGTTCGACCAGGTGACCTCAGGAGGTCCCTTCCAACCTCAACCATTCTGTCATTCAGTCATAAACCACTTATACATGTACTTAGAAGTAAGAACTCTGCTAGATTTAGAATCTATTTATAGAGACTACTTCTGTCTTTTTGTAGTGAGTACACATGGCACATTAGTAATACCGATGACAGACTTGGTATCTCAAGTAGTTTGTCCAAACCACTTTGTCTTTTTTGCCATTTTAAGGGACTTGACTTGTCACAGATTATCACTTTGGTTTGCTTCATTGCTTTATTCCTCTCCCTCAAATGACTATTAACAGTCTGTACAACAATTTTAGCTCACTGCTTATTAAGTTTATGTCTAACTGAGTAAATTATTCCTGAACGAGCATTAAACTATCCTTTGGATACCTGAATAACCAAGCATGTAACAATAAGCTCAGTGCTTGTAAAGGGTGGCTTGATTTAAGGCTTATCTGTATGTTTTTATTTTATGAATGAACTCTATTTTTGATTGCAGTCTTGTGCAAAGATATACAAAATACTGAACAACAACAACACCTATTATGAATTGCTTGAAATGATATCCCACCTATTAAAACAATAGCCTCAAAATTTTTGTGCAGTACTTTGCTACATATCTTTAGATAACCTCTAATACAGATTTTAAAAAAATAGAATAAAATAATTACAATTGTTAGAATGCTGATAATCGAGAACTCAAAAGTTAGGGAAAATTCAACATAATTTCATGTATCTGATTGCATATATTTCCACAATAGTGATACATTTTTAATTATCCAGTTCCATAGTCTATTTCACACTGTATCATTCACAGAATAACTATTTTTCAGTATTTATCTTTATTCTCTTCATGCCTTTCCAATGTATTACCTACTTGGCTTCATATAAATCATGACAGAATACAAAATAACTGTGGTTTGGGGGTTTTCTGGTGTTTGTTTTGTTTTGTTTTGTTTTTTTTTTAATGACTCTTTCTCAGGTGCTTCAACTTCAATGTTCTTATTCCTTTCCAAAACCTGTCTTCAGAACCCCTGTGTAAGGTGAAGAATTATTATCCCCATTTTCTATAACAGAGGAATTAAATCAAAGAGAGTTTAAAGCTCAAATTGTTAAAAGTTTCTAATGATTTTGAACACAAAAGGTCCATAGTAGCGTTATTCAGTACTTTGTGTTCAGAGCAGAGTTTTCTGTGACCAACATCAAAGATAAGAGTACACTGCATTTCTCTAAGTTATACCCCAGGAACCTCAAATTAAATAGCAGCCACCTGCGAAAACATTTTACATTAATTGTCTTACATCACAGAGGAATCCCATAGCAGAGATTCTATTCCTTCAGAATGACATTCTTCTATAAGGCAGTCCTTTCACACAGAGCCTTCAGTTTCCACAAGAAATGAAATAAAAATGTTTCTGTGAAAAACATTTTTTTCTTAATCCAAATGAGTTGTGGAGATTGACCCTCTTAAGAGGAAAGATGTATTCTCCTGAGCGATATGCACAGTCTGAAAGGTGGTCTGTATCGTTTGGGGCAGTGGGGGGAGCAGAGGGGAGAACAAAACAGAGGAAAATTTCCTGCAATCTATTTGTCTTTCTTAAACTTATTTTTGGTTGAAAATAACAGAGAAACAATTAGATAGGAGCACTGAAATTCCACTAATTCCAAGGTTTATTCCTCCCCTGCTTTTTACACTTTGCCAAATGCCCACATTATCAGCTAATGAAAAAACTTATATGCAGAGAAATGCCAGACATTTCCATTTTGTATGAGTTTTTACTCATCTGTAACCCTTTTTGATGCCCACGGAAACGTGATAATTTAGATGTGCTCTTTAGAGATTTACTCCATGCTTCTCATATCTACTCAGCCTTCACTCATTTTCTTTTCCACTTGACTCACATACAGTCACAGATATGCAATGAAATAACGTAACATCATTCAAAACATGATCTCTGTATTATCATTCCAATTGATTTGCCTCCCCTGACTGGAGCAGCTTGACATTTTTTATAGGTGGCTGACTTGAATTGCTCCTCGTTCCAGGCCTACCAGGTTAATAGCAGTGAGCTTTCACGCTTGGAGAGCTTTTCTTCATCACAGCCCCCAAATCTGAAGAGCAAGTTGCTTACCACAGCTCTCCTAGTGAAGCAGTTTTTTCTCTCTGATCAGAAGGCAGCTGGTACCTATCTTCCCATTTGGTTTTGTTACTGATGAATTACAGATATCTTAACTCTTAGGGACTCAGCCCATTGTTAAAAATCTGACATAGTGTAAAACTGTCCAGTTAATACCTTGCTCATGTGCTTAATAATTTCTTAGCTCTGTGTCTGTTCTTATAACACTTTTATATTAAATTCATAGCTATAATCTGACATTATGAATTCAATTAATTTCAAAAATATGCAGGACACATCAAGTACTTGTAAATCTGTGTTAAAATGCTGTTACTGTCTTATAAAACACCAAATTATTTCCCCCCATCCAAAAAACCTATTATAGCAACTCTCATGGCTTTAAAATCATTCTCATGACTGTCATTCTCTGACCTATAACTGTTACCAAAAAATCTTATTATATTGGTGCTATGGACTTGTTTAATGGGGTTATACTACTTGCAGCTTGGTTTAATCTCTGCAGTTATTTATCGGTTGTTAAAGCTCTATTGTTCTGTCCATGTGAAAGCTGTTTCACAGAGAATGTGGCAACTGTTCACCATTATTAATGAAGCAAGGAGGAATACAGGGAGAGTAGGCAAAATAGTGTCATTTCCGAGCTGCAAGTGTGATAGCTACAGGTGTGTCTCCACGAAAGATTGTCTGTTCTCTTATCCACTGATACATTTTCTCATGTGTCTGAACATCAGGGCAGAAGCCAGTAACTTTGGTAAGGTCAATGGAGGAAAAATAAACTGGTCTGAAATTAACTGTCATAGTACATTAATGATGCTTATTTTTGATACTTTGATCAAGTGTAAAGCCAATAATGGACTGAACTCTTCAAGGACATTGACAAATAGGAACTGATCAAAAAGTCTTTGTTATTTGTATTTTTCATATTTTTTCAACATTTTTTAAAGTAAGCACGCCTTGGTTTATTTTGTTACAACTGTCTAGAAAAACACCTTGATTTTTTTTTTAACCTGAAGAGAAAGAATTCTGTAGTTCATGAAAAGAAAAGTTAGGGAGGATTAAACTTAAACTGTGAGATGCATTTAAAAAAACTTTGTTCAATATTTTACCAAAAATTAGAACACTGACAGAATGAAGACTTTTATTTAAAAAATAATACTGTTGGTTGAAATTCCATTTTTTTACACAGTGAAAAAAACCAAACATACAAGCAAAAAAACTTTATTTGGAAAAAACCCAACTGACTACATCAGACTTTCAGACTTTATTTTTCCTATTTGTTATGCATTAAATTCAGGGTAAGTTGAAAGGAAAACAAAATTATGTTTTATTCATTTTAAGAAAGCAGAGAAATCCATCATTTTATTTATTTACATAATCCCAAAGTCTTTGTATTACATTTGAGTTAAAATCTAACAAAAATGGTCTGCCTGTACTTGTGTAACTGAGTAATATTGTTGTTTTGAACAACTTTTATTAGAAACATTTGAAGTGAAAAATTCCTTGAAAAGTTTCTGTGATTATTTTAAGAGCAAAGGAACTCCCAGGGTGTGAATCCATCTGCCGCTCTTTAGTGAAGCTGGTGACTAGTAAGATACTTGTGGCACCAAAAAGCGAAAGTGTCTTTCAGGTTTATATGTAAAATGACTAAGTAATTTTGGTTTGGGTCTCCCTCTTAGTGTGCCAATGACAGCTATGGGAAAGCTATCAGTTATTTATGTGGGAGCCAAATAAATTCTTGCTGGTATTACAATTGTTTATTAAAAACAGACCCCTAAGGTATTTTATAAGTCGCTAAAGGACAAGAATGATGTCTGGAGGATATCCCAATCATGTGCACACACACACTCGCTCCATAATTTTCCCAGGGACTAAAATGAGACTGATTAGCCTCTAGCTTCTTGGATCATCCTGTTGTCCCTTTTTGAAGACGGGTGCAGCATTTGCCTTTCTCCAGTTGTCAGTGGCCTCTCCAATCTCCACAACCTTTCAAAGATGGTAGAGAGAGACCTTGTAAGGACATCAGCTGTCCTCAGTGTCAGCCAAGAGGGTCTTGCATAGATTGAAATCTCTCCAGTAATCCCTGATTCAGCTCTCATCCAGGGCTGGTCATTCTCCTCCTTGAATCTTGCCTCTGATCATAGACACCTGTGAGACCTTGTGTCGTAATTTAACCCCAGCCAGCAGCTAAGCACCACACAGCCACTTACTCACTTCCCTCCAACCCAGTGGGATGAGGGAGAAAATTGGGAAGAAAAAGTAAAACTCGTGGGTTGAGATAAGAACAGTTTAATAGAACAGAAAGGAAGAAACTAATAATGATGATCATAACAACAATGAAATGGCAATAATAATAATAAAAGGATCGGAATATACAAGTGATGCACAACGCAATTGCTCACCACTTGCCAACCAATGCCCAGTTAGTTCTTGAGCAGTGATCCCCCCAGGCCAACTCCCCCCCAGTTTATATACTGGGCATGATGTCACATGGTATGGAATACCCTCTTGGCCAGTTTGGGTCAGGTGCCCTGGCTGTGTCCCCTCCCAACTTCTTGTCCCCCTCCAGTTTTCTCGCTGGCTGGGCATGAGAAGCTGAAAAATCCTTGACTTGGTCTAAACACTACTTAGCAACAACTGAAAACCTCAGTGTGTTATCAACATTTTTCTCATACTGAACCCAAAACACAGCACTCTACCAGCTACTAGGAAGACAATTAACTTGAAACCCAGCCAAAACCAGGACATCTTGTAAGCAAAAGCTCAGGCAAGTAAGGCACTGAGTACCTCAGCCTTGTCTGTTCCCACTGCCACTGAATCACTGGCCTCTCTGAGCAATGGGTGTCTCCCTTACTCAGGCTTTTGAACTAGTGCAGTGGTAGAAGATCTTCTTCTACCCTCAGTGTCCCTTGCAAGCCTCAATTCCAGTTGAGCTTTGGCTTTGCTGACACCACCCCTGCATGACCTGGGCAACACTTTTAAATTCCTCTTTTGTACCCTGTCCCTGCTTCCACCACCTATAGACTGCTTTTTGCATTGGAGGTGAGTCACGACATTCCTTTTTAGGCAGGCTGATCTCCTGAAATGTCTTACTGTCCTCAAATGCCTTGGAAGGGAGTGTGGAAGTACAATGACCAATAACTGAGTTATGAGGCATATAAATAAATGATTTTAAGATAACAGAAAAGCATTGTTCTTCGGAGCCAGAGAAAGCCTTTTCCAGAAGTGGCTAGTACTCACCAAAAAGCCATAACTTTTTCCATCCCCTTTCAACCTTACACAATATGACAGTGTCCTGATTTCAGCTGGGATAGAGTTAACTGTCTTCCTAGTAGCTGGTACAGTGCTGTGTTTTGAGTTCAGTATGTGAAAAATGTTGATAACACACTGATGTTTTCAGTTGTTGCTAAGTACTGTTTAGACTAAGTCAACGGTTTTTCAGCTTCTCATGCCCAGCCAGTGAGAAAGCTGGAGGGGCACAAGAAGTTGGGAGGGGACACAGCCAGGGCACCTGACCCAAACTGGCCAACAGGGTATTCCATACCATGGGACGTCACATCTAGTGTATAAACTGGGGGGAGTTGGCCTGGGGGGATCACTGCTCAGGAACTAACTGGGCATTGGTTGGCAGCTGGTGAGCAATTGCGTTGTGCATCGCTTGTATATTCCGATCCTTTTATAATTATTATTGTCATTTTATTATTGTTATGATCATCATTATTAGTTTCTTCCTTTCTGTTCTATTAAACTGTTCTTATCTCAACCCACGAGTTTTACTTTTTCTTCCCAATTTTCTCCCTCATCCCACTGGGTGGAGGAGTGAGTGAGCGGCTGTGTGGTGCTTAGCTGCTGGCTGGGGTTAAACCACGACAGTATATTATTATGAAAGTCACCTCTGCAGACCAGCAGTATAGAGACTAGCTGGCATGGAGACACTAGCAGTGCTCATAGTAAGGGACTGGAGTTTGCCTGTGCTCTTCTGGCCTCCCCTGTGACCGGTAAGACAGAGCCGCCAAGCATGCGAGCAGAGAAGGCAGTATGCGAGGTCCGGGAGTGCGTGGAGAAGGGCTACTAAAGGCAAGGGAGCCACAGATCCCAGGGCAGTACGGAAAAAGGTGTTAAAGCCCCCAGCTGGCATTGCCCACCACGCAGGACTCGAGGATCACATCTCTGCTTTCCATTGTTCTTCAGTGACAGACTTTACACTGTTACAGAGTCAAAGGAATAATATCAAAAGTGAAGCTTCAGCCAGCTGCCCCTGTAGTTGGGAGCCTTGTTTCACTTTAAAAGAAATAACTCAAGTTCATTTCTAAACTGCACCCAAATATTTTGCTGTAGAAGTGTACATAAGAGAGTAAGCTACTGAAACAGAACAGAATGATTCTAGCTATTAAGTTCTGTTTAAATGCCCTTGTGGTCCCTGATCTTCTGTTGCTGATGTTTTCTTAACTTTCACTCAAGAATTTCTGAAATACTTTTCTGTATAAATCCACTTTACTGCTGACAGAAAACATTATAACCTCATTATGCAAGAGAGCAAAGGACTGAAAACAACAGAACGTGGATGTAGATGCTATATTCCCTAAGTTAGGCAGTACAGATGAAGGAGTATTAAGGTCAGGAGAGTGAATTAGAGCAGTATTTGTTCTACACTTTTAAATTCTATGATTGTATATATATATTTTTTTAAGAGTATACACCTTACCATGTGGTGTATTATTGACATAGTGATTTCCAAAACCATTGAATTCTTCATATACAGAACTAGCTTTCACATAGAACCACCTAAACCTTAGGGATAACATTGAATATTTGTTTACTAGTTGGATTTTCCCCTGTCAGAGTTGGTTAATTAGTTAGTTGCACACATGGAAGTATACACACGTGGGTTTGGTTGTGGACTTTTCTTTTTATTATTTTGTGGGCTTCTTATAACACTTTTGGACCAGTGCTTGGGAAGCACTGGATGAAGCAAATTCTGAAGTTTGGGGTTTTTTTCCCCTCATATTTTTAATAGGTACCTTAGCATGAACTACAGAAATTTGACTGGATTCACAATTGTAAAGGTTATATGAATCAAGGTTATATATGACCTCTTTTCCATTCCTAAAAATCCATAAAATCTTTGTGTATGCATACCATAGTATTTGCCTCTAGAAGTTTAATGGAATATTCTCTGAACATGAGATGAGAAAAGCAAAAAAATTAGAATGTACTTTATGTTCTGTTTTCCTAATCTTTTTGTCCCCAAAATATTTCTCCCCTATGAACATATTTCTTTAAAATAGTAATACTAACACCTGACACCTTTTTTCTGTTTCAGTGTTTTTTAGTAAGACTCTTGCAGCATTCCATTGCATCCAGCACATCCTCTTAGTTCCATGAAAAACAGAAAGAGCAATCTGTCTGTTATTTTGGCAGGAAACAGGCATTCTGGCAGCCTTAAAAAATAGTCTTTACTCAGGAGACTACTACCTGCATGTCCCTGTCTCAAGTGATTTATTTAGCTTACAGAAGCATCCAAATTCTGAACTGTTTGAATTTTACTCATAACTAGTGAGGCTATACCGGCCACCCAAAATACAATGTTTGTGAACTAGTTCTGAGATGAGGTCAAGCTTAGACTAAGTTGGAAAACTTTCTAGTCAAATGTTCATATAAAATTACATTGCTGTTTAATTTTCTTTTTCTTTGGATCTTCACTTTTGATCATCCTCTACACTTCGACAATATTACGCTTTTATCAAAATCATTTTGTATGTTGTCATGAACATTTTCAACACATAAAAACACAGTTACAGGAAATGGCAGACTATTAGGTTTTAATCACGTTTAGTATAAATGGAAATATAAAAAAAAAGCTCTTCCTTCCTTTCATCATTACACAGTTAGTAGACAAAATGGCAAAACAAAAGTAGTACTTTGTGAAACAAAGCTAACCCATGCACCCAAATTATTAGCCAGGATTTTGAAAGGATGTAAGAAGTTGATGTAATAGCTAAGCAAGTGAGAAATGCCCATTTGTTAATTTCTGTTCCTATGTTCCATGTGTTTAATTTGTCACTTTTTCTCCTCTTTTTAGTAGTACAATTACAGACAGAAAATTCTACTTATTTATTGAACTGTTTATAAAAGTGCTGATAGTAGAACATACTAATATATGTCAATTTTGTTCTTCTTTATGCATAATGTTTTACATGAACTACAATTCCTGAATGTATAGGAATGCTTTCACTTGGTGTTTCCAACCACGTTCAAGCTGAGTAAATTAATTCTCTGGCATTTTCCATATCACCAGCTAAATCCTGGCATTATGAAACTATATTTGTTGTGGACTAGTTAATTTTCAGACTTATCGGACATTCTTTGTTCTTATCATCCTAATAAGGAAATGTCATAATTTATGTTTTTATTTCCCCAAAATTAAGAAAGAAAAGTAAGTGAGAATGTTGCTTCTATAAGAGAGATTTTCTGTGGAAAAAATGTTTCCATTTCTGGGTTCTAGAATTTTGAACTTTTTCATTAAAAAATATGTTATGTTTGCATTTTGAGCTATGTCATTATTCTCATTTAGTGCCTAGTCTAACTGTAATGCAAAATACAATAACCCCCCCCTGCAAAAAATAA
Organism: Haliaeetus leucocephalus; assembly: GCF_000737465.1. Taxonomy (NCBI): domain Eukaryota; kingdom Metazoa; phylum Chordata; class Aves; order Accipitriformes; family Accipitridae; genus Haliaeetus; species Haliaeetus leucocephalus. Next base: position 2,549,711 of record NW_010973023.1, on the reverse strand, counting down.
AAATCCATAAGAGTGTTTACAAGTTAGCACTAGCTAAAGTGTTTTTTTAATGTCAAAATGTTCCTTCTTTTTGCTATAATAAAACCATTTTAATGAAAGATAATCCAGAAAATAGCTAAAATCAAATCAAATATATTATGGTATCAGCATCAAATTTGTTTTACCACCAAGAAACCAGTAAGAAGCATAAATGTCTTCAAATAAAAAAATCAAGTAAAGCTTATAAATTCCAGATGAAAATTTCAAAATTTTTGTGAAAAGATCCCATTCTGTAGGAGGGGAAATATTTTCAGATCACACCATATTAACATGTGTGTTTGTACTATTGAAACTACACACAAATAGCCAAATTAAATACAACCCATACAGCCATCAGTATTTAAAATATTTTTTGCTTTTAGGTCATTTAATATAATTGCTCATTTTATGCATAAGTGCTTTTTAGTAAAGGATTATCTAAAGTAATACAATCTAAAACCTCTGCTATTTCTACCAGTATTTATATTGAATAAATGCTTAGAAATGATAAAAATACTTGTGACTGTTTCAAAAGTAATTATAAATGACATTTGGAACTTTTATTCTGTAGGGAAGTTTACAGGATATGACCAAGGACACAAATGAATTTAAATGAAAAGTAGAAGTACTCTTTGGAAATGAGCTTTGCAGAGATAACAGTTGGAAAATGAATCATTGTTATTTGCTTTTAATAGTTTAATTTAAAGGTCAAATTCTACTTGTTCTGCTACTTTAAGCAATATAAGTCATGGCTGCATGTTCTTTCTGCTTCAAATGTATGCTGCTTTGCATTGGCAACAGTTGGAATCTGATTCTCTTCTTATTTCAAGAATAAATTAGGAATAAGCAATGAAGTCCAAGAATGTACATGGACTGTTCTAAAGTTGGTGTAATTCACAAAAGAATTGGTGCAAGGACAGTAGAAGACACACAGTGGCTTTTGCTAGTCTTTTCTTTGTTTATCAGTGCTTTAATTTTACACTTTACAGAACATGAGTTCATTGTAGACTTTAGAAACATTTATTTTAATTAAGGTAAAATTTTAGCTTCTCAAATTTTTTTTGGCCTCTGTTAATTTTGTTCATCTCTTTGATGAAGAAAGCAACTGCTTTTTAAAAAAATTACCATTAGTGTACCCTTATCAAAGAAAAAAGAAACACCACAACCTAGATTAAACATTTAAAAGTAACAAGTATTACTTAACTCTAGGGATGTTTTTTTCTTCATTACTCTGAGAAGACAAATCAAATCTACTAAAACAAAAATGATGTTTTTTCCATAGTGTTCACTAGGCCAGATCTCATCTTTGTGTGGAGCACATTTTGAATGTCTGTATGTTGTGATAAAATCCTGATTCTACTGTACTCTAGTTTAAGTGTCAATAGATTGATCTGAGATCTCTGTTTCATATAAACTGTTCTTATCACATTCATATCAGCAGCTTTCCTTTAATTGTGAAGGTAATTTAGTGAATTCAAGGACTTCATATTTTCTATTACTTCTTTTCTGCACACTTCACTCATGCCTCACCATATTTGTAGGTAATTATAATTTATCAGTCGCTTTGCTCTTTCTGCATTTGAAAACTAGTTTTGAACACACTTTTTGGAAAGTCAATATGAACATCAAACTGAATTTGAAATATTGTGATGTTATGTGATTTTATGAAGCAAACAAAGTCAGGTGCTTTTTCAAAATTTCACAGCAAGCGTTGATTTCAGTGTGGTGGGTTTGTTGCTGACTGTATACCTTCCTATGACAGACAGTGTCATATTTTCATAGAAACAGATTGTCCTTCAAGAAAAAAAAAACAACCCACAAAACTTTGGCATGCAGGGTTTGCTATCAGGAAATCTAGTAATTGTATTCTATCATCACAAGCAGAAAGGAAAAATGGTAAGTTTATTAACAAAGGAGAGTATGATAAGGTTGCCTTAGTTTTCAAAGGTGGTTATAAAAAAAGTGCTGACAATTGGTGTAAAAGGTATTTATTTGCTTTTAAAATATATTTTCAGTTTGAAATACCAGTATTGAGACATTGTTTTCCCACTGATATCTCTTTCTGTTTTAGCAAATGCAATGCACAAAAGTAGATGATTTTTTAAAAATATGAATGCGCTACAGGGATATAAAAAAGTTTCTTTTTGTGTATAGAATATAAATAACTCATAGACAGTAAGGATTATTTAGTTTCTGGTTAGGGAATTTTGAAGAAGATACTCATTAGAAATAATTTCAGTGATACCAATGTACTGCATATAAATGGAATCACTGGAATTCTGTAACATCTGAGTCTCATGATCATGGGAGAAGTCTGTTCAGATTCTCTTCCCATTGCCACTTATGCCTTTAACCAGCATTCTTGCATGCACAGGAGTGACTGATAGAGCAGATATGAAATGTTTATGGAATAATGAATACGAAAATTGTCAAGATAAATCAAGGATAAGCTGTTTATTAAATTGAGAACTCAACAACTTTTCTGCAGTCAGAGACTTGCTGAATGCTGAATATAGCTAAGATCTCCTCTTGTTCATTTTAAGTTTCTATCCCTTGTATGAAGTATTTCAATTTGCATTCAGAGGAGGGGAGGCTGTCAGACAAATGGGGCAATGTCTTGACTGCCCTTATTGTTTCATTTTTTTTTAGGTTTTGACACTGCTGCTCATCAGAGTGATTATGAATCACTTCTCATCCAAAATCAAACACAAATCCCATTGTAGGTTTCTGCCTCTTGATACTGACAAGCAGAGGAGTAACTGCTTATAAGAACCAGATATGAAGTATTTCATCCACTTTGCTTTTGCAGTACTTAAATAGAATTTCTACTTATGCATTTGGTCCCTTGCAAACACTCACAGAGATACAAATTTTGTGGATTGGTTTGTCAGCAGTGTATTTCAGGATTAGGCAAAATCTTCTTAAAAAGCTAGCAATGTAAATCACAGCCTGCATTATCAAAAAGTTAATAATGTAAATTAGAACTTATATATTGACAAAGCAACCTATTTCTCTGGCTATTAATTAAATGCACACTGGACCTTATTATCAGAACCATTAGTCTTCATATGCAGAAGTTTTTGCCTTAATCTATGCTCTCCTTTTAAATTTTGAGAATTATATTTTTTCACCTTTATGTAATACATGCTGGCAATGACACATCTTACTTGTGCCAGTGCCATTCCGATGACTTTTTCCTATGAGTGTCGTCAGTCCTCAAAGCAGGCTTGTGAGACAGTAGTTGAGTGTTCAAAGCCACTTCGTAGATTGAAATACCCAGTCCTCAATGAAAACTTCTTAGAATTAAGGTGCTTAGGTAGTTGTTTTCCGTCAGTCTGTACTGATTCAGGTCAGCCTAGAAAGGCAGAGGATCTGAACTTTGTTTTAGAAACCTAATAATGCCGAAGGGTTCCTAATGGGATTCTCATAAAGCACCCAACTCCTGCCATTTCAGCTCTTGTACTGTTTCTGTCTCAGCACATGGATTTGGAAGTTGGAAATCCACCAAAGCCATAAGCAGATGTCTAAATGCCTTTTGAAGCAAATGCCTGAGGAAAACATCAAGTATTAAAATGGAATGGATTTCTAACAAATGTGAACAGCCATCAGAGAGGTCAACAACTCCTTCTCTCTAGAGTTAGGTTGAAAAGAGAATGACCATATCTGATATCATGGTAAAAACAGAGTTCAAGTATCTGCTGTGGCAGGAGGGCTACTAATCAATGGCTGGGAGGCCATACAGCATCTGTGGGAATGCACAGGCATGCCTGACTGGAAGAGTTGCTCACAGGGAACCCATATGAGACTTTACGACACAGAAGACATAGAAAAAAGAGGGAAAGATAGAAGCAGGAAACCTTTCTCATGCCCTTTTTTGGTTTCTTTTACCATCACAGGATGGAGTCAGATTTAAACCCAAGGGCAGAAGCAGTGGCAGGGCAGTTCCAGCCCTGACGCTTTTCCTTGACACAGCGCAGCAGAGGCTATGCTGAGATCTCTGCCATGGAGAATTTGGTCAGCTCGCGTTCTGCACCTGGGATATGGCAAACTGTGTCTCCTGGGTGGTAAGGACAGAGGAGATGCTAGAGTAATGTTAGAGATGTTAGAGTAAACCTTTGCAGCTCTCCACACCTTTAAATTAGAAGGCTACCAAAACTGCTGATAGTTTCACAAGTGATGTTTACTACATTTTTTAGGCTTGTAATCTAAACCAGAAGAAGAAATCCAAAGGAAAAGAGAACCTAAACTGGAAATACAGCACACATCTACAGGGGCTACTGCTTTCTACCTGTCCGAAGGCATGAGGTGCAAAATGCATAAAATGATCTTAAATCCATCAGGCCACAACAGTGCTGGAACTTTTTGCATCACAACAGTCAGGCTGAATTTAACATAATTTCAACTTCTGTGAAATTGAATCAGAAATTAGGTGAACTCAATATTTGGTCTGCATTCAATACCAGCCATTTTTATTCCACTTATTAGTTTTCTTTAGGAGTGAATTCAGAAAGCACTGTTGAGTTGTGTTGAAAGAAAAAAAAATATAGTTGTTCATGCACATTTGTGCACTACATAAAGGTGTTTTGATGTGCCTTGTCATTTTTGATACTAGCTTTGATTGAATAGATATCCCAAAATAAAAATCATCAGCTTTGAGAAGTTATCTTCCAAATCTCAAATGGTATTCCTTGGATCTCAAACAGTAAAGTTCCAATGTAAATGATAAAGTATATGCATAAACTTAGAACAGAATGCCAATTAAGTTCACCAGAACTTAGAAACAAAAAAAATCATAAAAATATTAGTAAATTGTTATTACTAGGGAAGTCAGTTTACACAAAATATTTTATGTAAATGTTAATTTTTTACTTCCTTTATGGCTTGTCTGGTGTTGAAGAGTACACTCAAAAAGATTTTTACCTGAGTGGCTGTGAGTGTGGTTTGGCTCTTGTTATAGTCACTGTAAAAAGTTATGGGTTAGAGATGGAAACAGTGGGAGGTGGTCCTCCAGCAAGAAGAAAGGAAAAGGACAGATCAGAAAAGAAAGGAGGATGGGAATACAGCGATAAATCTGACAGAGGGCTTATAGTGGAATGGGGTATTTGGAGCAGGTGGGCAGAAGTGACTGACTACAACCTGTGGGAGAGAGAGTCAAGACCGGAAAGCGGAACATCTGTTCTTCCTTCTGGATGGTTTTTATTCCCATTTACTTGGCCCTTTGCACATAGATAGGTTTCTCACACACACACACACACACACACACACACAAAGACAAAAAAGGATTTTGTTTGCTTTTTCACTCTGAGTTACAGTGGGATTGTTACATGTGGCGTGCAATAGCAATGAAATGCTGTACATCAAATTTAAAGGCAAGCAACATCCTACATATTGTGCTACCAAGCTCATTCATCTACTGCTAAGCCATCTGAATTATTTACTGCCAAATTATATTATAGATATTTTCCTGACAAATTGAAGAAATCAGGGGTTAGTCTGACTGAATTATGCCAATGCACATTTTTTCCCCAGAATTTACTGTACTGAGAACTATTCTGGTACCAGCTTGCACAGCTCATAGTGGATACACAATATTGTGTTTAAAATCTCTCTCCAAACCTCTGCAATCATCTCAGAAATATAACTGACATAATTGTTAGTAGGTTTTTAAAAACAGAGCTGAAACACAGCTGTGGTCTGTACTAAATGCTGGATTGAGTTAGGCACATTTTAATTAAATACGTTTCTTTATGAAGTACATTTTGGTCTATGGAGTGATTTTCAAGGTACTTGCTAGGGAGACACAGGCTGAAGATACAGGTCACTGCTCTGCCCAGTTCAGGTCATTCCTCAGTCTCCAAGAGTTTTAAAAGTCTCTCTTAATGATCCTTATTGGATATATGCTGCTTTTTGACTCTATTTTTATTGGTCCACAGAATAATACTTTAGGATTGTATCTGGGAAGTGGAGGGTGTATGTTTAGTACCCTATGCTGGCTTGTTCAGATGGCTGCAGAGCAAACAAACTGCACTGTGGACTCCCGTGTGCCTGCTGAATGCCCTGAATACCAACTTGCTAAGTGGCTTAATTGCTGTTCCAAGGCCGAGAGATTTCTCCCTCTAAAAATAAGTGACAATCCATTATTTCTTTCTAATATAGACTGGGAAAAACATGGAAATTGAGAACACTTCCGTAGGAATGTTAAACATTATCTTTACTGTAGTGTATATTTCATATATGGTGTCTTTTTCACTATCGTGGTAGGCAAGAAATCGATTTGAAAGATGCAGGAAAAGCAACTTCACACACAGGTTGCAGGCTAAGTAGGAGGGCTCACATCAGCGTTTTTGAAAATGACAACATTCTCACTTGTCAATGTGTGCAGTAACAGTGAGAAATCCATCTGGCAGAAGATAACTGTGAAGTTAGAAAATGGATTTCATAGTTTCTATGAAAATTTTAAACTCTTGTGTGTTCCCTTCAGACTTATAATAAATTCAATGGGGAATAATTAAAGGAAATGT
>NW_010973023.1:2542075-2542338 GCF_000737465.1 Haliaeetus leucocephalus | reverse complement strand
TGAGGTTCCCTCACTGTCAGATAAAACATGGGTTGCAAATCATAAACTTCCCGCATCACAAAACATTTTCAGCCATCACACCAGTTCTCTTTTTCTCCATGCAAGCTCGCCATTTCTCTTTTAAGGTACCAGGCACTGTGAATCAAAGCATCAAAACAGGGGTTTGTGTGATGCATAATACTGGAAGATGATCCATGTTGTTCTCTACCCCTCTCCTGACTGACAGAAATATCTTGATTTGGTTATAGACCCATCTTTTAATG
>NW_010973023.1:2475209-2541897 GCF_000737465.1 Haliaeetus leucocephalus | reverse complement strand
TCCACTACCAAAACCTTGCCATGAAAACCCAGTACAGTAGTCATCTGGAATAGTAACAGTAACATTTTACAATTTCTTAGGGGTTTCTTATATTTTTTTTTAATTTACATCACACTCACATTTTTATCCTATCTGAAAATCCCTCCACAAGTCACTAGTCCAGCCTCCCTACTGAAAACTAGTATCGCTTCTCACTTCCAGTGGAGACATCTCCTGGTTTTGTATGCCATCATCTGGTTGTTTTATTACACCCACTTCCAGATTATTCCACCTCCCTTCAAAACTGTCAACTGTTGTGCCCTGAGCATTAGTCGCACTGGTTTGACACCTGTATCATATATATGCCCCCACAGTTTCTCATCTATGCTGAAAATATGCATACAGTAACAAGTGACAAGCAATAAGGCCTCTTCTCTGCTCCGGGGTTTCATGCATGAGATGCAGTTGGCTGATCTATCATCTGCTGTCAAGAGCAGTAGAGTCTATGGAGCTTCTCTGTATTCAAAGACTCAGTCCCCCATATGGAGACCCATACAGAAAAGGGGAAGAAATATTGTAGGAGTAAGTGTAGGAGTTTGCTTTCACAACTAACAGTGTGCACATCTAAGTCTTACTACTATTCACAGCACACAGTTTGCTGCCTCAGTCTCATTTGCTGGACCAGGACAGCACTTCTTACAATGCTTTTGTAAGTAATTCTGTTCAATTTATTTTACTAGTAATCTTGGAATTAATTTTAATTAATTTCCCATCATATCAAGGCATTTAAGGCATGTGTCTACCTTTAAGCAAATGATTAGCTGCACTGCATTCAAAGGATGACTAATCACATGCTAAAAAGGTTTAAATACTTCTTTGAACCTAACCTGAATTTTTACGCTACAATAACTGTAAGTGACTACTGTTCTCCTTACAACAGCCTGGGAAAAACATTCTGCAAGAAAAGGCTTGAGGCGTTTAATCATCAGGCTTTTCTTCATGTTATCAGAGGGAACGAGATTGTTCTCGCATCCTCCATCTACACAGAGTTCCCGTGACATGTAGCTGCTTAGAGTCCAGCATTTAACTGTTGGTCCCTGACACACTATTATCAGTGGAGCTGTATAACCAGCTGAACCAGGGTTGGCTGCAGCTTATCTTAAAATTCCCTTTAAAATGTTAACACCACTATGGAGAAAAATTTCAGTTAAATTTACTGAAAAGCTAATACAGTTCCATGCCTGATAATTAAGTATTTGAAAGAACATCCTGTATTTCACGTTTCAAAGCAAGAAAAAGTATAAAATCACTTAGCCATGCACATGCAGGCATACAAAGGTAGCTGCATTGACAATACTGTATATAAAGATATTGCTTTCTGGCTATGGTGGCAGGCAAATACTGTGACTTAATTTTTGTTACAGTTATTCAACAATTCCAGTAACAGTACATGCTCTGTGAATCAAATAACCCATCCATAACACTTGCCTGCCTTTAAGTATTTGTAATGGATTATGTTTCAAAAATAGGTTTGATTAACCTTGCATAGAACCTACACTTCACAGTCACCCTTTTTTTCAAGGTTGCATTTGTCTGGATCTTGTGTTTTCAAGGTTACATGATTGCACCATCGCAGTACAGTTTGGAAGGGAACACTCCTGTTGCCTCATTAAAAGGATTCACCAAAGCCTGATTCTATAGTCATGGCACTAGCAAAAATTCTTGCCTGAAGAATATACCACTGCTTTGTTGATTCCCCCTTACCCTTCCTCTTTGAAACTCTAGCCATTTTTTTTCTACCACAATGTGTACTTAAATGCAGTTTTACAAGATCCTCAGTAATTAGTTATACCATTCTTCTGCAGAAACAGTAAAGCACAATTTTCAGCTATTTTTTCATACCCTGCAAATCTCTCAACTGTACTTTGAAATTAAAATAACTTCCCTTGCACCTCTAACCTTCATTTTATACATCTTTGGAGCACATAGGCAAAAAGATCCTCCTTGCCTACAACACGGTGCATTCGAAGGTGTTATCTGAATCTTAGCATCACCCCCTGATTTAGCTGTTTGCTCATCTGAGGCTGGCTGTGCACACACACCTGCACATGCTTGAATGAAGAGTCCAGTTCAAATGCGTATTTAATAATAAACTCACTGAGTTCAAGACTGTGCACCTTTACTTATAAAAGTATATCTTAGTTTCTTCAGAGCTCCACCTGAGTATTGAAGGTGGACTACAGTGCATGAGCATTAGAGAACTGCCACAAAAAAGGGAGTGCTACCATCAGAGACTCCTCAGAGAAGAAAGAAGAGGTTTTGCTACATTTCCCATTGAACCTAAGTCCCTCTGTAGCCCGATATCCAAGACACATGGGATCAGAAGGAGGAAGCACAAGGTTGTTCAAAGTTGTGTAAGGGCAAAGCTGATCCCCTCCTCACTGTCAGACCAACCAGCTGGGGGAAAGGAAGAGGAAGGGGTTGCACGTTGACTTCCCTGCACTGCATGAAAGAGATTGTGACAATCCATTTGTTGAAATCTTCATGGTCTATTGCGAATGCAATATCCTTAACAAATTATCCACTATTGGATATGCTGGGGCTCCTGAATATATTCGTTGTTTGATAGAAAATAAATAAATAAACCTCAAAAAGTAAATATACAATTTTCCACATTTGAAATGAGTCCCCATGCTCTTCTATCCTTTTACTTCTATTCACATTGATTTCAGCGGAAACAGAATTGGTCCCTTGATAAAGATAACTGGAGACCTTGGTCTTCCTGCTGTCCATTTCTTTAATATGTGAATGAGTAAAATAAGGCTATAACACCTTTCTCCTGCCTCTTTCCACCTCAGTACTGAGGCAGGTACTGGCAGAAGGCATTAGTTAATGGTTCATAAACATTTCTTCATTAAATCTCAATTTTCTTGGGTTTGTAAGTTAGTCATAAATTTTTCCTGTGGAATGAAACTGGCCCACAAAGTCAGCCAGGGAGCAGTTAACAATCTATTCAGTTAAAAGAAACTCAGGGAAAGCTGAGTGAGGTAAAAAGTATGCCTGTGTTTATCTTTATATAGGACTAAATACGCACACATACAGAAGCACTAATGCACACAGTATAAATAACAGGTATGTTCTGATTTAAAGTGTCAGAATGACAACCTCTTTAAATTCTTTTAAATGCTTCATAGGAGCAGAACCTGCCCATTTAGATATTCAGTGGCATGAAAAGTGCTAGCTGTTGGACAGATGAATAAGATTCATGTTGACAGCTGTTTATAGCTCTTTTGGCTGCTATTTATAAAGGGGGGGATACAAATCTGTCTATGTCAGCCTAGATGTTTTGATTCCACTATTGCAGGTGATAGTGGTAACATATTACATGTGGTAGATGCTCAATAAATTAAGCACGGTGTCATCACCGAGGGGTGCGTGCTCTGTTATCAGCGCAGACTGGCTGAAGCTGCTCTGAGGAGTGCGGTTCACAGCCATTAGTGTATTCTTCTGTGTTTTTTGGTTAGATCTTGACAGCTACACTGCAACTGTCATGTTTCAGTCCATCTCCCACAGTTTTTTCACCAGCTTGTGTCAAAAGTATGTCTGAAAAATGTTAATTTCTTGTAGCCTATTGTTCCCATGATTTGCAGAAAACATCCTGATAGATCATGTTTAGGAAAGTAAAATTCAGTGATGGAAAGAACATAACGATTTCTTCCTGAAAACAACTTTTTCCTGCAGAATTACATTTACCAGTGTAAATGCCTTCTCTTCTCTTATCTGTTTTTAAAATCTTCCAGGCAATATGGTTTCTAAAATGTACTGTAGGTGAATATTCTATGCCAAGGCATTTTTGCTGACATCCAAACTGTATTTCTAATATATTTATTGTTATTATTACTTTTTGAAATGTTCTCTTGTACTATGCTAAATACCTCTCCCCTCCTTCGTCGTGTATGCACCCTTCTGACGTTGCTAGTCCTAGAAAGTTTAGAGAACACAGCACACAAAGCATCTGTTTTCACTAACAAATTGGGTCAGCTGCAATACACATATTCTGCACTCATGCAGCAAGAAATATCTTTCCTTTGCTGTGCTCATAGACATATAAAACCTGAACGTACCAACAGCAAATACTGTTAATATACAGCTGCCACATGACTTCAATAACTGCTATGTGAAAATATCTGTATTTCTAAATGGGAAAAAAACATTAAATCCTGTTCTTTGTCAGACATATGCAAATACTTTAAATATAATTTTTTTCATATTTTGTTGTTCTATTACTCTATAATAGTGTATTTTGCACAATACCCAAAACCAGAGCATGTTAGCCCATTGAGTTTTGATATATAACTATTATTCACCAAATGTGTGAATGGACTTAACTGCTTAGATAAGTTTCCTCATCAAGTGCTTCATGTGGACCTGGCTTTCATATTGGCTAGTGGTGTACTGAACCAATGAAATAAAATCTCATGTATAAATAAGAGGACTCATTTGCATAAATAAAAAAAACTAAGAGCAATCTGGAAAAAAAGCAAAAAAATGTGTAATCACAAGAAGGAATCAGGCCAACAAGTCATTATGAAGTCCTTCAGGTTTGCCCTGGATCTAAGCCAAATTCCTACATCTCTTCATCTAAGTCATCTACCTGAAGTCATTCTTTCTGCCTTTACACAGAGGAATTTGCTGTTTAGTGTGATGACAGTGTTAGAGTTTGGCAGCAACCCAGCTTGCTCAGCAAAATTTATTAGGAATAGGAAATTCTAAAACAAGGGAGGGAAACAATTATGTATAATTTGGTGTAAATGTGCCCATTTTGAAGAGGGAAATGCTCCTGAAAAAAAAAAAAAAATAGATTCAGACATGTGACTTTTTTATTTTTTATTTTTTTTTAAATATTGTAGAAGTGTCTCTGCATTGCAGGTTAGTAAACTGATCATGTAGACTCCCGCTTTGGCAGTAATTGCACTAGCTAGTCAGCCTAGAACTGGTTAAAAAGCCTCGATATGAGGAGCTGTCTGAAACGGTCCTCACTCCTGTATTGTGCCAAAGTAATGCATTTATACTGCTTTTGAGACTCCAGCTGCACAGTGCTACCTGGACTCATTAAGCCATCTGATAAGCTCCTTGCCCTTGATACCTTCTCGTCACAGGGCAATTAAAGCTCTGAACCCAAAAGATCAATTTGCACAGAAAGCAGTGTTTGAATCAGCACAAGGAATACTGAGTTCCTCTATGCCTTTTCCACATAAAACCAGTATTAAAACTATAACTGCTAATCTTATAAGTAATGCTTTAGTTCCATGCAAAGAGTAGCTAGCCTAACACTCACAATAACACATGCAGTCACCTTCACACATTAACTGACCCTTCACAGTGTAGCCGCCACCTTTGCAGCCACTAGAGATCGTGGGTGGCAGCACCGGTGTACCACCCGGCTGGTGACTGGGGAAGGGCTCCCACATTGGACACACGGGGCAGCTGTCACTGACACCACATATGTCTCTCTGGCAGACTTCAGGATTCAAGGGAAGGCCATACAGATGCCTCCACGCCAGGTCTGCTGTCTCTACACTATAACAGGCCCCTAGAGATACAAAAGCAAAACCCCAAACCTGCAAACACGAGCAAATGCTTAATGCAATCTAGTAATTTGCCTTTTGGTTCATCGTTTCCAACTTAAATACTCCGTTGAAGGACTCTACACCATGCATGGACATATTCTTACCTTGGTTTTGTATTGCTTTAGGCCCACAAAATTACAACTACATGAATAAGAAATAATTAGGGAGTAAACATGATAATAATTTCATTTACCTGTATCTGTATTTGATATTGATTAGCTAGTCATTTATGATCCTTTTGTAACAATCAGTGAACACCCATTCCCTGAGAGTATTTAATCCAACCCTACAATAGGTGTCTAATTTATAAGGTTTGTCCTTTGGCTATGGATAGACTCTTGCTTGGATCAAAAGCCAAAAATTATCTGATGTGACAGTAAAATCGGGTGATTTAAACTTTACTCTTCTACAATTATTTCTGGGACCTGTTAGAATGGAAACTTCCTGAGTACTAGACTTTCAGAATAAAGGAAAATATTGTCTAGAATAATAAAAAACTATTTTGTGAAGACTGCAATTTGATTTCATGACAAGAACAAGGGAACTAATTAAATTTGAAGAGTTGCTGATGACTAGTTAAGAACTATAAACAGTGAGTTAAATAAAATCCAGTGACAGTGAGTTTGTTTACAGGTAGTTTTAATCCTATGGGGAGAAAACAATAAATAAGATTTTGTGTCATTTCTTTAAAGTATGCCAGTTACAAACAGTGGCTCTTTCCCCCCTGTCAGATTGTATCTTTTGTTTAGCTGTTATTGTTATATAGGTTTGCAGAATAATTTAGACTGGAAAAGACTTTGGGAGGTCAGGTGGTCAAAACGCTTGAAACAGGGCTAACTAAAGGGCCTTGCCCAGCTGAATTTTGAATATCCCTAGTGATTGAGGTTTCAGAGCTGCTCTGGACACCTGTTCAGCATTTGGCCACCCTCAAGGGTGAAGAATTTTTTCCTTGTGTCAGGTCAGAATTTTCCTTGCTGCAAAAGACAGCCGTTGCCTCTCATCCTTTCACTGTGCAGCTTGGGAATAATGTCTCTGTCTTCTCTGTAAGCTGCCCACTAACCAGTTGAAGATAGCACTAAGTTCCTTCTCAACCTGTCCCCCTCCAAACTCAGCAAACACAGCTCCCTCACCCCCTCCTTGTATGGAACATCTTAGCAGCCATGCACTGAGCTCACTCTAGTTTCTTTCTCTTACATTGGATCACGGTGAGAGTAGCAACTCTGAACACGGGGCTCCAGATGTGGTCTCGTAAATGCCAAACAGAGGTGATAAATTCCTTCTCTCAGCCTGCTGGGTGCACTAACACAGCCCAGTATGTAGTTAACCTTCACTGCTGCAAGGGCACACAGCTGGCCTGTGTTTTACTTGCTGTCTGCCAGGACCCCCCTGGCCTTTGCTGCCCAACTTTTGCTTAGCCAGGCAGTGCCCAGCCTGTATTGGCACATGGGGTTATTCAACCTCTGGTGCAGGACTTCACATTCATCACTGTTTAGATTCATCTGATTTCTCCAGCTTGTTGAGATCAATCTGAATGGCAGATCAACCCTGATGCATAATAGCACCCCCCCAGTTTGTTGTCATGCACAAATTTGTTGAGGATGTATTTTGTCCCACAATCCAAATCGTTAATGAACATGTTATACTGTATAAACTCCATTACCAGCCTTTGAGGAACACCACTGGTAGCCAGCTCACCCACCTCATCTTCTGTCTCAGGATCTACCAGAGACATCCACCATCACACTTCCCTCATTGGCCTTTCTGATCCTGACTCTAAATTCTGGACCAGCTCATCACCCATTTCATTGTGAAGCTCTGGGCAAGTAAGCAGCTCACAGCTACCCCCATGTCTTCTCTCCTCTTAAAGACCTTGTACCCATCAAGCACTCGAGCCATGCAGGCTGTCGCACTATACTATCATGTTCCCACCATATTATAATGTTTCTGTTATCATGTCACTATGACTGTGCATAAACTTTTAATCCCTGTTATGGTGGGGTTTTTTCCTGTTGTGTGTGAGTTTGTTCGTGTACAGGCACTAGGTCTGGGCCCCCAGTTGTGCTACTTTCTGAGAGCAAGTGTGAGAGCCTTCTCTACCATGTTGTCCTCTGGGCAGTTCATCCTTGCTTCCTATTCCTCAGCTTCTCTGAAGCTTTGGTCTCCACCTTCCAGCAACCTGATTTTAAACCCTCAACACTGGCTTAGCAAACCTGTTGACAAAGATGCTCTCGTCCTCTTTTTTTTTCAGTTGGATTCAATCTCTCCCCAACAGTCCTCTTTTCTTAGAAGTCGTCCGTTAATCATAAAAGTCAAAGCCCTGACTACAACATCAGCCATGCAAGCATATGTTGACCTGCAGGATACAGCCACCTGATCCTCTACCATTGACTAAAGCAATATCTTTTTCTTTGTAAACTATATTGAAACCACTTATTATAAAATTTGATTTCTGCTAAAGGAAAAAAAAAGTGAATTTTTTAATAATTGCCTTGTATAGATCAGTGGGTTTTAAGTATTTTTTAATTCAAAGTATTTAAACTTTCTGATGGTCTGTGAATCACCATGTCACTTATTGTTTAAGCTTGTGGAGGAAAGGTGATGATAACTTTCTTAGCATTTATAAAACATTACAGTGGTACAAAATTGTAATTTCCCAGCCATTATTAAAAGTCTTTTTAACCTGCAATATTGATACTAAAACCATAAATGTTTGAACTTGCAGGTTTTGCAGAAGTTTATAACAAGTCTATGAGTTTTGAGTAGGCCTTCAGCTGGGCATGAAACATACATCTAGCAATTCTTGAGCTCCAACTGAGAGCAATACTTCCAACAAAGTCTTACTTGCTAAGGACATAGAAATGTGGCTTTAGAATTGGTTTTGCACTTGCCTTGGTTTTGTGCAGATCAAAGAACATCTGTAAGATAAATATCTACATGGTCTTTTTTTGTAAGAATATGTGACTGAACTTTACCAGTGCTACTGACTGGCATGATGAACGTTAGACAAGCTCCCAAACCCATAGACTGTGGCTGAGCTGCAGGGGTGGATATTTTAAATAGCATGGTTTATTTGCTCAGTGACAGCCTGACTGTAACTGTGGCTGTGTGAGGGTTTTTTGTAGGGTCTTCCTCTTAGCTTGCTAATTTTTGGCAGAAGGACAGACACTTCAGTAATGTCTGTCTAAATAAATGTATCTCTGAATAACACTTTGGGAAAATAGGAGGTTTATTTTTCCTTCACAACTTTCTTGATAACTATCTAATACATTTGAAAAGGTCAATAATTATCATATAGCTGTTCTAGTGTCATAATGGCTACTAGTGTTATCACATGTTTCATTATGATTGAGTAGGCTTGAAAAACTGTCTTGTATTAGTACGAAGGGGGGTTTAAAAATCCTCATCATTCACTTGTCTTTAATTAGAACTCTCTTTATCAGTCCTGACTTGGAGGCATACCTTTAGGAAAAAGAATTGCTTTCACTCTCATTATTCAGTATACTCCAAGAATAATAAGTATTATTAATGCTGATAATTAATGCCATGAATGTATTCTCTTTAAATTTTATTTAAAAAATAAACTTCTGCCAGGGAGTTATAGCTATCATTTTATTATTCATAAAATGATAATTGTGTCAACTCAGTTTGCATCTGTCAAACTATGCAAGAACAAACCATGTCCTGCCTGAAAAACCTTAAGGACTGTGGTTTTTTTTCCGTAAATACTATTAGACATATGTAAGGTTAAAGAAGTAATGAATTAGCTCTGTGGAATGAACTATGAAGTGAAGCATGCTAGGAACACTGCCTAAGCGAACCAACCCACTCTATAATAAATAACTGCTGATTTGTTGTTATAAATATTTATATATGTATGTATGTATATTTATTTATTTGTGTACAGATATGAATATAGATGTTACCCTTTCTGGAGTTGCACTTTGAGTTCTTAGTTTTAAAGAGAAATGTACATGTATATGCTTATTTTGTCCCCCACCCCCACGCCACACCCACACCTACACCCCGATTCAGGTCTGTTTACATCTCCCCTCCCTCTCTTTCCAGAAATCCCACATATGAGTGCATGAAATTTCATTTACAGCACCCACCCCCACCCCAATTCCCTTTCCCCCCACTCCCCAAATTAAATAAGTCAGGGAATGGCCAGCTCATGTTGTGCATTGCCCTGAAGGGTATCTGGGATGCTGGCATGGCGCAGGTGAAGGAGACACTGCAGCTGCTGCTGCTGCTGTATCAAGCTGGCAGACGGGATGAGGAACTGCAGTGGCTGGGGTGAGGAGGTTAAAGAAGGCAAGCAAACAACCTGTCTTGCCATTTTTTACCTGCTGCCACTCTTATCTTGCCACAGAGGTGGCCTGGATTATTGTGACAGATGTAGAAAACCCTGTCACCCGAAACTGTAACACTTTAGTGGTATATCTCCTGACCTTACCTATACTAAGCAAAGCAATTAAATTTTGGGGTTTGGACTCTGTGGGAAAAAGAGAGCAGAAAACCGGCCCTTTTAAGGGAGTTTGGATTCCTGGATCTTTCCAAGGATGGGTCACAAGATTCCCCGCTCATCTTTTTCACAGAGACAACCTCATAGCAAGAGGATTTTGGAGGCCTCATTGTATTCTTACTCTATGAGCAAATTATTCTCTCATTGTGTCTGACTTTGAGCAGTATAGATGACTTTGCCGAAAGTTTCGACAGTTATACAAATTTTACCAAGTCTAAGTCATTAGTATTCAAAGCTATGTTATCTGCATTTATAGCTGGCAACAGTCTCTTTCTCGTGCTAAAGAAAAGTTATTAAAGAAAAAATAAAGAGCTCAAATTTAAAAAAAAAAAAAATAGAGCTTGCTTTGGGGATTGCTACAAACTCCACAGATTTAGCAGTCCTTTCTTTGTGTTGACTAGCCCTTGTCCCTTTGGATGCTCCTGTTGTTAGGAGTGACTGCCTGGACAGAAGCCCTACACTATATTGTGCTCAGCCCCTCCTGTGAGACAGAGGTATTACTGTGCTGTAAGGCTGACTGAAGCAGGGCTTCTGGATTTAACCAAAACCATAGCCATGGTCTGTCATGCCTTCCTTCAAATCTCAAAGCAAGAGAAGAACAACATATAAAGCAAAATAAATTTCATATTTATAAATTTGAAGTATTGCATATTAATCCACTCATCCGCTCCAAATAAAAAAGCAGGTCCTGACTGAAAAACAACAACAAAAACCCCTCAGTGCTTGCTGTGCAGGAATGAGCATGTGAAAACCAGTAGTCAATAATAGGGAAATGGCTGCAGTAACACTAAATGAAATGATAATGAGATTTCACCCATAATATGGGTTTTAGGACTGATTGCCCTGTAATAAGAAAATCATTGCCACACCAGAGGTAATAGAGGTTAGCTAGAAATTGGCAAAACAATAATATGAAAATGGAGACAAAGGATTAGGGTCACTTAGCCAAGGAAATAGGTGCATAAGAAGGAAAATGATTCAAAAATATCTGAAGCTGTGAAAAGCAGACAGATTGTTTGCTCTCATCTGTAATGACATAAGAGCAATGGAACCACATGATAGAGCTGAAAAGCAAAGAATAGGAAATTAGTAAAATGTACTTTTCCAAAAAAATGCAGAACCTGTTGCCTAGCAAAGTGAGCAAAACAAAGAATCTCAAACTAGAAATTTGTAAAAATAGTAAGAATGAGGACTGTCTACAGAGTTAATGGTAATGCAGGTAGCATTAATTGGCGAGGATTGCTAAATATTCTTACTGAAATCTCCTGTCTCCTGTTAACTTTCAGGCTTAAATCTCCTGCTTAACACTGGGACGAGACTAAAATCAGGGACAGGTTATCTCATGCTGTCTACTACAGGCTTCTTTAGTCTTCCTCTGAAGCATCTTTTGCTAGCCCCCACTGGAACAGGAAATTAGATCTGAATTTGAAATCTGATCAAATTTTTCTGGTCTTGTAATCCTGCCTTATCTCTTTCCACTCCCAGCTAAACTATTCAAAACTATCTGAGGATCTGTCTCTCAGAAGCATGAAGTTAAAGGAACAGAAGACAAAACAGCCCATACACAAACTTTCCAAATATGATTGATTCTTTTATAAGTCAACTAAAAATCTTCTTATGAGTTTGCTTTTCATTGCAGAAAAAAAAGATGGAATTTGAAGATTCTATTCTATAAAGCCCTCTGAAGAGCATCACAGTTCTGTGCAATAATCTATAACTGTATTTTCATTGTAGATATCTTTTATTTTATAGTAGCATTTTATATTCCCTGGAGTCATGAATCAAGCACCATAGGCAAGATTCATCTGCTGAAGATGAAAAGAAGCAGACAACACCCCCCTGGAGTCCATAGTTGATATTCTGTTTCAGACACAGAAATTGAGTAGTCATCTTTCCAGAATGAAGACGACTTATTTAGCACTATTATGCACAATTATTCTCTCTTTTAAAGTAAAACTGACAGACCAAAGTCTTTGTCAGTTCTTGTGAGATGCAATTTTATATACGTGCATGTGTGTGTGTGTGTGTTTTGAATCACTTTCTTGAAGTGATTTGTCTTGAAGCAGGACAACATTTAGAGTGAAATATTTATATTTTCTTTATAAGTAGAGATGGTTTTACTTCTCCTTCCTTCTTTTTCACCAGATGCAGTTTAGATTAATATATTCAAAATGAGAGGTTTCACAAATCACTATCAGATGTAGCCTCAGTCAGATTTATTGTAATTTCTAACACTTGGTTAAAGAAATTAATGCTTCTGCTAATAGTCCAATGAATAGGTCTGTCAGCCTACAAGCATGGTTATTGGAACTGCCTTGGGACTTTCAGTTCTCAAGCCAGCTGGAAAAGGGGCTATCATACAGAAAATATTCTGAGACTCTGGGAAAAGATATATAGAGTGCACTGTGTCTTTGTGTTCCCCTAGCAGCTGCTTACAGACTGGTAATGCAATCTCAGAGGAGTGTGCCTGCCATTTCAGTTGTAGGGTGACTGCAACTATCACAGCTGCTTCAGTGAGATAAATACAGAGGAAGGGGAGGGTACAGAATAAATTAACCCTTCAGTGATACAGCTGGAAAAAGTGTAGAAGTAGACATAAAAAATGCAGGAAATGCAGAAGGCTTCTGAGTGGACTAGCTGCTGTGGGAAAGCAATCGCTCTAGAAGTCTACACACTAAATGGTGAAGTTGTGTGAAACACGATGTGTTCCTAGTGCTTATTTACTTGAGATAGATACATTTTCTTCATGGTGGCTGGCAAACTATGTTTTAGTGTGGAAAGAAACCAGCACAACCTGAAGAATTCATCTCTGTATTCACAAATTATTTTGGATTAAAATACAAATCAATGAGGAAAAAAAAACCTCAAAAGAAACTTTTCAATTTAAATCTTTTTCTATTTAAAAATAACATTGTCTATCCCACAGAAATTTTATGTATTTTGAAATATCAGTGCCTCAGTGAAGTGGTTAATTAACAGATTTATTCATATGGTAAACAAGCTTTCAAATTCTGTCATTGCCTATGACGGAGATATGTTTGGAATTAAAAAAAAAAAAGTTGTATAATTAATTCCATTCACTTTGAAGAGCTCTCAGTTTGATTTGTAATAATGACCTCGCTAGAACAAAGAGCTTGGATTACTGTCTGTAACACGTTTTGTTCTCCAACCAGGATTCTAAAGTACAGTACAAAAAATCAGTTACTAGAAAACTTTTAAGTTACTTTCCTTTGCTAGGCAAGAACTATGTCATTTAAACCAATTCAACAGTGTGTGAAAAATCCCTCTCTTAATCTTAGTTTTGGGAGGACATAATCATACTCCCCCCCCAGCATATTTCTTAAATGTCATATTAAAAATATATCATATCGGTGCTTCTGAAGGCTAGTAATGATTTGAAGAGTTTGCTTCAGAGCATTACTGTTCATCTGCTATGGAAGTAAACCTCAATAAATGCTCTCCATAAAATTCTTCTCAGTATTGCATATTGTGCTGACCCTAATCGTTTGCTCTTCCATCAGAGGAAAGGTGTTTTCTCTGTCTCTTTAAGAGCCTCAAACCTATTGCAAGTACCTGTCAAGGAGTAACAAATAAGCAGAAATCCCAAATTAAGAAAATTTCCTCAGCATACAAGTTTAGATAAAAGATTGGAAAGGGAATTTCTGAATTAAACAACATTTTGAAACATGCCCTTGCTTTTAGATCTTATCTATGTGTGGTATGCTTTGCATTTGATTCTTTCTAAGTGATCTTGTCTTCTCCCTGCCCATAATAGCTGACATTCATTATTTGTAATCCAGAATTGGTGATTAAACATTTGTTTCTTCACACTCAGGTAGTACAGGACAGATTTCAACCACATACTTACACAAATCTCTTGGAAAGACTCTGAAGCAGTGAGTACCCTATAACTGTTGATCAGTCAATTTTTTGATAAAGAGATATTACTGAAGTTTCATGTCACCATTGTCCTGATTCCTTGGGAATAAAAAATAACATTTTTTAGAAAAGAAATTTATCAGCACTTTTTTTTTTTTTTTTTAAATTCTGTTTACCACATAATAATTCAGGAGAAATAGAACAGGTTGATCATAGTAAGTACATTTTATTAACACTTGCTGGTACTCCCAAAGTGCTTAGGAAACACCTTTGGCAGATGGTGCAACATCTTTCCTTCAAAAAGACCCCTAATATGGAAAGCAAAAAAATATTAAAGGTCACTTTGTTAACACTCTCCCTTGTGCACCAGTTATCAGAGTATAAGCAGAGAAAGTTACTGCTCTTTTCTCTAGGACATAGAAGAGACATTTTAAGGTCACAGTAGCAAAAAACAACAGGTAGACATGATCACAGCTGTACATTAGGCTAGAGAAGTTTTCTTTTTCCATCACAGAGATCCCCAGTGAATAGCCCTTCATACAGGACAGTTAGGCTTTTCAAGTGTAACAACTGCTTTGTGATCGGTGAGTGAGGAGTTGAACCAGACACTACAAGCATGAGCGGCTGCAGTTAATGAATCGGTAATTTCTGGAGCCAGAAGACTCAAATCTACAGACTTCCACTAATGTAAATGACTGAATTCAAAGTCAGCTTTTTGTCTAAGGTAATAAAAGTTAGTGAAAAAATGTATTACCAGTAGTAAAGAACATACATACAGAATGTACATAACATGTATGTTGTGAAATAAAAGCCCGTAAGAGTCTGGACCTTTCAAACCAGTCGAGTATTTTCAAAATAGCGCTGTCAGGCTATCTGGGTTGGATTCTTGGCTGACATAAATTGCCATCCCTTCACTGAAGTCAACAGCTTTATGTGGACTTAAACCTGTTGGGGATTTGGCCCTATGCCATATTAATACAAATCACTTTAAGGATTAATTTTGGTTTACAGGTGTCAGATATAATTTTTGGTTCACGAAGTTGGTCATGAGTCTGACAGGTTTTGACAATAAAAGTTAATTACAGGCAACACACAATGAAACAGTAGCATGAACATCTGATTTCTGCAAACTCTAGAGGCTGTGTGGTTGTAAATGAAGCACAGTGAGAAATCACTCAGCCAAAATGCACAAGAGAATATCTCAATTATGAAACTAACAACAAAATCTTGTCTATACAGTTTAGTTATCAAAACAAATTAAGAGTTTTAACTAAGGCACACCTCCCAGATTACTGTCTTTTAACCTGCAATAGACTGAAAAAACACTGGATGTTCTCTGCACTGGTCCACTGAAACATTTGATGTTACTTTGCTTGGAAACTTGACAATAACGGTGGTTTTGTTGGTGTGGAAGTTTTGGTCTCACTGGAGTAAACAATAGCTAACTACTAGCTTTTGTGAAAGAACAGAAAGAGAAAGTGTCCTGTTTTGCATTCCCTGTTGTTACATGAGGCTGAAACAGTAGGTACTGAACCCATCAGCTTGTACCTGGAAGAAAATGGCCTTAAAAATATTTTTATAAATTCAATGTGTGTTTCTGTGCATTTGTGTATGTTTGTATGCACATGCATGTGTATACATGTGTTATCTATAGAACTCTTATGGTTTTACGGCACTGCCTGTCAAGGGCAGTCCTAAGCTAATGCAAAACCACAGATTCACCTATTTGGGTTCCCTTTCCACAAATTTATTAATAACTAATTATATGTCACAGTAATACAGTCTAAAACTGTCTTTATCTCTGCCAAAAAAAAATGGAATTATGTCAATGCTGCCCAAGGATAAATCAGCAAAGACAAACCAATGTATGACCTATGATACTTGATTTATTTGACCACAAAAGCCAAGTCTCAGGTCCCTGAGAGCACCAACGAGCCTCTGCTGCCCTAAGCAACCTCACCCAGGGCTTCCCGACGTGTGCTCCCTGCCCGCAGGCCCAGGGGCTTAAATAGAGCCTGAGCTGCCTCATAGGCAGCCCTGTCTCCGTAGTCCTGGCTTGCTGCCTGGAGGTCCCGGACGACCTGACCTTCCCTCACCTTGTGTGACGGTCCCCAGCCCCTGGCAGTGTCCCCACCCTGGCTCTGCTGGGGTGCGCTGGGGCTGTCCCCTCTTTGGTGGGGCGATGCCCTCCCTGGGCCATGGCCGCATCCTGGCTTCCCTTGCGGAGCGGCTCCCTGCTCCCTCACAGCAAGGCAAGGGAGACAGTGGGTATGCAGTTGTGTTGGGTGGGGGAGAGGAAAAGGGAAAATAAAATAACAAAACCAAGGTTTCATGCACATTTTTAGTAGATCTTTCAGGACAGTTCCTTGAATATTCACACAAGGTGGCCAGGATCTGAGGTCTGGACTAAGATCTAAGATCTGATGAGGATACTTTCCAATCTGGAGGCTACATCTCTTCTAATACCAGGATAGGAAGACCAGAACAATGCAGATGTTTGGGGCAGCACTTATTCCTGATGAGGTGTTTCTCCTGTTAGGTCAGAGCAGATATATTCCCCTTCAATGCCTGTAAAAGACCAGCACCCAGGGCATTCAGTATTCTGGTGTGTCTCTGATCAGAAATTATAACCTGTATAGTCAAAGCTGTGCAAAACAAAAAAGGTTTCATCAAAACGTTTATGGTTCTGTCTCTTGAAAAAATTTATTTTTGTCAGTTTTCTAAATAGTAGGTTTATGGAATGGTGTCCTTACAGATGTCCAGCAGCTGATAAAATGTGGCTTGAATGATAACCACATCGCACCTACTTCTTCAGAATTGTAGCTAGGAAGGATGTTTCCTCCTGTGATTCCATTGTTATCACTTATATCCCAAGGCATAAACTTATCTCCCTCAGCTCTTATCATTTTATGCTAACTGCAGATGATTCACATTTATGACGGTGCCATGCTTACCTATCAAATTTATCAGATTTTAAAAGGTAAACAAAAATCTGTCATTCTCTTTGCCATCTTATTTCTTTTGCACCTTACTAACTGAAATAGAAGAGGTGTTTTTTTTATTCTTTCTTCATTCAAATAGAAAATCTCTTATGGAATTAGCCTTCACATTTCTGTGGAATTTCCTTTCTTGTTTTCTCTCTATATTTGTTGAAAAGGAATAGCTACAACAGAATATGGTGGGTTTCATTTATAACCATGGCTTTAGAACTTTTTTTGGTCTTCATTTATGCTTCCATCCTTGACATTGATCTTGGGCTATAAAGGGTATTAATTAGAGGGTGAATATCAAGTATTTTCACTTAAATATCTTTTCACATTGCTGAAGTACGGTAATAAAATCCCAGCGTATGTGAGAATCAATCTTTGTGAATTAAATTGGCCATGATATAGGTAGAAGACAATTATGTATCCTGTACTCATATGCCAAAAACATGGAGATCAGAACCTTTTGGTTGCAAAATACAAAAATTATGTACTTCATATGAATATTAATAAAAACATTGTTAATGCACAAAGCTAGCACATAGTAGTAGGTCTCTCATTCTTTCCATGGAGTGGTCTCGAGAGTGGGACAATTGT
The DNA here is from genome assembly GCF_000737465.1 of Haliaeetus leucocephalus. NCBI lineage: Eukaryota > Metazoa > Chordata > Aves > Accipitriformes > Accipitridae > Haliaeetus > Haliaeetus leucocephalus. Next base: position 2,524,306 of record NW_010973023.1, on the reverse strand, counting down.
GACAATGGATAGTACTAAAAGTGATCCAAGAAGTTGTATTTTTCTCCAAGGAAGTATTTCTCATCCTATAAAAATTTTGGATTTTAAATTTATTTTTTCATCTACACACTAGATTATTCAATCTATAGAAATATGGATGAGTCATGAAGACAGGTAGAAAGTGTGATGTTTTATGAAGTTAAAATCACAAACAAGAAAAGAATCTCAAAGGCATCTCACTAAATATTATTAGGTTATTCATAAACATTCACCATGTGACAGACTAAATTCATGCCCCCCAAAAAAGTAAAAAGCTTAAATGGAATCTCAGAAAAAAACCCCAATGTGTCTTCTGAAATTCAGCCACAGCATCACTAGAGTAACATCTCATAAAATGAGAAAGAAGAGCAGAAGAACCCAGAAAAGATTGATAGCTATAGATGAAGCTGTATCCTCTAATTTACAGTGGCTACATAAGTTATGAATGACAGAGGTACGAATGAATAAAGCAGTGATTGTAACTATAAAAACTACACTACCATTACAACACACTCATTTTATTTATTTGTTATGTATGAAGTATAATTTTAAGGATAGTTTTTACTGTCTAATAATATTAAGCAGCATCAAAAAGGAAGTATTTGTGAGTAGAAATGTGTCATGAATGCTCATTAGCTCATAAGTGTATTTCTAGAATGATGCACCTAGAATATATTAAGTAAACATTTTCCTGCATCTGCTTAATCTGAAACACTAAGAATAGGTAGGCAAACTGTGTTGAGTTATTACACCTTTTGTGTAAGTTACTCCCCAAATTACTAGATACAGTCAAGAAAGAAAGTAGCATAAAATTTATGGAAAAAAAATCTTTATAAAAAGTGGAATATTTCTTTTACAACTTATGTTGTTATTGAAGAAAAAAAATATAACTCATATTCTGTCCCAGACTTTTAAAAAATCTTCTCTTCCTGTGTCATGTGCTCACTACATGAATTGTGTGACAGCAGCATAGAAGATCAATATCCGAGCTAGTTCAGGAGTGGCCCAGCAATGGCAAAGGGGAGGGCCACACAGCCTTCGTTGACATAGTGTTGACATAACTTATGTCAGTTAACTCGTCCGCAGAATACCACCTCGCATTCAATACTGAGATAGCTGACATGCAAGTAGTGTATCTAGCTCTTGAACCTTCTTTCTTTCTTGTAGGGTGTTTCCAACTTCTCCTTCACTGGGCGGGGTGGGGTGGGGGGGAGTAACTGATTCTGACAAATAGCCAATTTCTGCTGCTATTGCTAGGATGCCAACAGGTAGGAGCATTCAACTGTGAAGTTCAGCAGCCCACTAAGTTCCTGCTTGAAATCTAATGTTTCAGTCTGTATTTTTTAGTTTTCTGCTGGAACAAAGAATACTTTCTGTAGTAAGGCCCCCTACTTTTGTGAAGTTTGCTTCTTGTTCATCTTACCTCAAATGCCCACTATTACTAGCATCTCCTGGTTTCTTCTGGGTTTCATACAGTGATTGACATTTGTTATTTGCCAATTTGTATGATGGCAGAAATAAATGAAATAATGAATCTACAAAGAGTTTGCAACCTGAATACTTTTTGAGTTAAAGAGAAACAAAAAGCACTTGGGATACTGTGTCTTAAGAGTTCAAATCCAATCTCCTGCTCATTGAATCCACTGACCTTTTAACATAGTTCTTCACACCTGCATGCATATGCTTGCTTGAATGTACAGCCATAGCTCTTTAGATGCCTGATTATATTGTGTTCCTCATAGGGAGGGCACAGCATTGAGAGTTTTCATTGAATAGGCAGGCATATTCACTGTTCTGAATCAGATTGGAGGTGCTTGATTTTAGCAGATTATTCAGCATTTTGTAATATTTCTACTTTATGTGCTCACAGCAGTTCTTCTATTGACTTCAGTTGCACCCTGAAGCGTCTTGGTAATTTTGCTAATCAGACTGCAGTTGTCTCAAATTAGGTATTCTGTGCCTGACTGTGAAACTTTGGCTCGTATGCCAAGCATTTCAGAAAGCAAATGCATTTGTCATGAACATTATTTTGTTATTTAGAAGACAGCTGTGCAACCCACTAGAAAATTGGATCGCTCCACCCATGTGTAGTGACAGGCCTATCACCAGATACCGCATTTTATACTGCCTCATAGGGTAACAAGATCTCAAGCTTGTTGATGACCATTCTCCATGACAGTATGTTTTTTAAATTAAAGATATTTTTTAAAAAAACACACCTTAATCTCAAGAATCTGACATTTTTGTTTATTCTAGCCTAAAAACAATGGCAATAGTGCAATATAAGCAAGCATGTGTCCCTTGAAGCTACCATGAGCCCGCGCTCAGCCAAGGTATGATTGGAAGTAGACATGAGAACTGGCTAAGAAAATGTGCTATGGGAGAAAACTGGCATGCTTGTGATGAGTCTTCAAAGTCCATCTTGAAAGTTAAGTACGCCTAGTACATCTTCTGGCTTTTTGTCACTTGGCTTGAGCATCCGTGTCAGTACTCAAGAGCCTGGTGGAGTGGCTGAAAAATAATCTCTCAAAGGAAATTCTCAGGTAGAGGTTATATAAAGTTTGACTTCAGGCTTCAAATCTGATGTTTTCTTGTATAGTGCACTCAGTGTTTGCATGTATGTGGCAAGACCAAGTCTGAATTTTACTTAAAGTTGTTAAGCATTTTGAGAAAGCATGCTGCCAAAATCATTGGCAGTCATGGGTATAGGGGTTTTCAAACAGGTGAAATGTGTGTACATGAAACAGATTATTACCCAGTTGTGAACACACCAGCATCTTTTTACTCCATTTTATTCTCTGTGTTGGTGATCTCTTCTGTGGGGCAAAACTCATTTTCCCAGACAGGTAATATGACAGTTAAGTTTTAGTTTATAAGGACTAATTTTAAAATCTGCAAGCTTTTTCTACTTTTTTTTTTGTCTCTATTAATTCTCTTTTCTGTTGTTTGGGTTTGGGGGGGGGGGGGTTTGGTTGGTTGGTTTGGTTTGGTTTTTTTGTTTTGGTTTGGTTTTTTTTTGCCAAGAACCAGGGGCACATAAAACCAGCTATAAAAGAACTATGAAGGAAATCCTTATGCAATCAGCAACCACTGAGTAATAAACCCCTTAAGAAGCCAGCTGTTGCCTTTCTAGACCTTGTCATTGTCACAAACTCCAGCCTTTCACTTAAATTGGGATGTGGTGATTTCTGAGGATGGGAAAACTTGGCATGATTTCTGTTCTAGTAAGGCTCCTCCTTATTGACATGTTATTTGATTTTTGACAGGTAGTTCACAAACGTCATCAGCGGAAAGTGGATTTTTTATTCTCTGCAAAAGCTAAATCTTCTTTTCTATAGTTTCCACTCTTACACAGAATTTCTTTAGTACTGGATTGCTCTAAAACATTTAATGGTATTTTTTAGTCTCTAGAAGATCCTTTCTAGACAGGTGGATGTCTCTATTATGGTAACAGGAAACAAATCCCGGAGCGCTAATCAAAAGATTTTAGTGCGATCTGAGTGTAATAGCTTTAAGTAGGATTATTTTACATGAACCTTTGCTCTTGAAGTTATTTCAGAGAATAACCAACAGTTTTGACAGATGAACCTGTGAGGGTTTCTGCTTGTGATTGTCTACTTTATCTCACTGACTCACCACCTGTCTGTTACGGCAACAGAAGAATATGATTGCCGTGTGTTAGAAGTCAATGAAACATCAGGTAGGTAGCGAAAATTATAGTTCTTATAAAAATAATAGATTTATTTCTTTACTCTTGCACAGGTGCCATTAAGATCCATGTTTTTATAAGAATAATTTTAGGTGCAGTTTTGTACTGGCAGTCAGTTAAGCCTGCAACTTAAGTAAATAGGTATCTACATGCTACAATTTGTGCAACTGTATATTCTTGGATTTACCTGTAGCCACCAAAGTATGCCTGCAAAATTGAAAGCTGTGTTGCTGTAATTTAAAATAGTCTGTAGAAATTGAATCATTGTACCTAACTTAAAAGAAAAAGTCAAGGACATTAGTGTGTTCAGGTCAGGAGGTGACAGCAGAGGTGGAAAAAGGAAGGATAATCTCCATTTCTAAATAGGGAGACAGCTGTCACAGGAAATTGCAAGTGTAATGGCAAGGATTTTTAATAAGTCTATTAAATCAGAAGAGGTAGCAATCACACATTTTCTAAGCTGTAGTTCCCATCTTTTCTATTTTCTAATTGTATAAAAACCTGGGTAGTGAAGATGTGCAAACCTTTAGGATGAATTTTGAAGAACAAGTGATCAAGAAGACACGCAATCAAATGGACAGTTGAAGGAACATATGCAAAAATGGATCTTGCAACTTCATTAATTTCTTTCATAATATAAATTATCTTATGGAAGAAAAATATAGGAGACAATTCTGTTTCAGTTTAATATTTGACAATAGTATTGCACAGGGGAAGTATTAACAAAAATTAAGATCATGCAAATCTAGACATAAAGACTTACAAAGCAGCTGAAAAAAAGGTCCTAGGGAAGATCAAGCTTTGCTCTACTGAAAGAACAATAGGATTGGAGGAATGTTTTTGATTAAATTATCAGGGATGGAGGTTTGGTGTATTTAATATTCAAAGTGAGGAATAGAAGTAGTAGAAGCTTGCTGAGTAAAAAATACAGGTAATGACTTTGGTAGGCAAGAGAACTACAGCAGAGGATAGGACTATTATGTACAAAGAACTGAATCTCTTTATATTATGAACTCGAATATAATTTACTGTGTAAAGTTAGGTTATAGTGTAAGGTTTTGTTATTACAGCCTAAAATCACTTTTATCAACTGTTCTAATTTACAGAGAAGGTAAATGTAAATGTGTCTCAAGTGTAAATGAGAAAGGAAGGGAAACTCCTGGATATTATTAGCCTTTCATGGGATGGTTATTATACACCAGGGAAATAAGACATAACTTAAGGGGGTGTTATCAGATAAACTAACTGTAATAAAGAAATTCTCACTGGCAATATTGTATACAGTTTTGGCTACACGCATTCAGTGAAGATTGATTCATACTGAAATACATGTAGCTTTGTATGGACTGAAGTAGAATTCTTTGGAGAATTTATTTTCTGAAATGGTATAAGAATGTCTTAAAATAAATGTCTTTATTTTTCTTTTGTGTTCTTATTCTGTTGGTAAGTTACATAATTCATTATTTAGGAAATGTACTTCAAATATGTAGTCTATTCTCCTGTGTCTGACTTAATGATTTCATGTATGGATGAGCCTCAAGAGCAACTTGCTTTCCAGATAATTAATGGAGAAAATCCACATGCTGTCTTAGTCTTCCAAAAATTTTTCAGTGGAGGAAAATACAAGGGTTAATAAAAAAAAAATTAATAAGATTGACTGAGTAAAATACAACCTAAAGCTGAATAAAATTTAAATTTTAGAACTTCCTGGCCAATGAAGAAAAATATAGTAAGCCAAGAGTTAGTATTACCCCCTCAAAAAAACACTATTAAAATGCCATCCAATCCAACAGGCTCATTGCATTATCTAATTACACTTCTCAGTGTCATATCTTATAGTAGCATAAAAAGACATGCTGGTCCTTCAAGTTCTATGCCATGGTGAAGTAAGTGGCCTTATAATTTATTCCAAGCTTAATTTTAAATTGTTATACTGTGTAGATCCCACTGTTTCTGCTGAAGTCAATTCCAGAAATCCCACCATTCAAGTGGCTGCAAATTTTCATCTGAAGTCCAGCCTAGATTATTAATGGCCAGCTTGTGCTCATTTGGTTTTATGACAACATTGTATTTTAACTTCACCTACTCTCTTCTCTTTATATTTTTTACTTCTCCTGATGTGTCAATGTGTTTTTTCTTGGTTTTTTTCCTTTGGCTGGTTGGTTGGTTGGTCTGGTTTTTCTTTTGTTTTTGCTCTGCGAGGCAAGTTTCTCCAATCTCTTCTCCTAAAACAGACTGTGCTGTCTCATCTTTTGCCAGGTGTAAGATAAGACATTCTCTAGTTCTTCAAGTAAATAAAACAATGACTTTTCTCATCAGGTTGAAATAATGTCAGTAACAGATGTTTTGTAAAAAGGAGACATAAAATTAAGCCACTGAACCTAGAGAAATGTTAACCGGTAAGTATTTATTTCTATGCTTATAAAACAGTAAATATAATGCTTTTGCTTGCAACCTGAAAAAAAGGTATCATACTTCAAATGGGAACACTGGCCCTTTATTTTCATATATAAACTAGAAAAATCAATCTTTTATTTTCCACACTGACAGTATCTAAGTATATGTGATGATGATAGTTACCTTGCCTTGCCTTGCTTTGCCTTGTCTTACCTTACCTTACCTTGCCTTGCCTTACTTTACTTTGCCTTGTCTTACCTTACCTTACCTTGCCTTGCCTTACTTTACCTTACCTTACCTTACCTTTTATCCTGTTGCTGAGACCATATTTATGTTACTGGATTTTTCCCCATCTCAAGGCCATTTTTTGTAGACTAGACCTCTTAGCTGGAAATGGAAAACAGGTCAGAGAGTTGCCCCAAGTGGGAGCACTCCTTCCTCACTGCCGGAGTATGGGAACCTTTGTTTTCCCCTGGTCCTGTATAATGCTGTGATGCCCTTGTGCATTTAACTTATCCTGTCCCGTGACACTGCCAGAAGCTCTCCATGCCTGTCACATCTGTGCTATGGACATTGCCTATGACATTGTCATGCTGGCCTGCTGTCCATTTGGATCCCTGGCCAGCAATGCATTTGGAGATTTTAGCCTGACCACTAGTAATGACCCGTGAGACTGGAAAATGGCTAGAAGGAGCAGGAGGGATTTGCGGGCAAGTAGGAAAATTAATCACCTGGGTAGAAGCACCTTGTTCCCAACACCTAGGTGCTTTCTGTTTTCTCCCAGATCACTTGGTTTCCTCATCACGAGGATGATGGCCCAATCACTGGTACCAGCCGCCCACCTCCTGCCCCCCGCACCTCGGTCCCCTGCTTCCCCTTTACCCTTTCATCCAACAATAGTGCTTGAGAACTGACTCACTGTGGTGGCACCATTGTAGATGGCGGGGCCATATGTCTGTCTCTTTTACAGCAGGAAAGTCTGTAATAATTCACAGATAGGAGGTGTTTTGCATAACCATTTACGGACTGGGGAGCTCTGAGTGTGGGACCACAGAACTGCCTGCATCATAGGGGAATAACCTCAGGGTGTTTGATACACTGAGTCCTTTACTTTTACCTGGCAGTTTAACTGGACGCCTTCAAGTTTAGAAGTGCAGTCTTGAATGGGCAAGGTTTTTACACAAGAAATGTCATGGGATTCAATTCCCAAGACTGTGTAGACAAAATCTGAAAGTCTTGCAGTCATTAACATTAAGCAGAGACACTGGAGGCACAGAGAGACAGTTTCAAAACAGAAAATTAAATATGGGTGACTTGTGGCCTATGCTAATGCACTAACCATTGAATCATACTTCTTGCGTTAATAGTCTTCAGAAAATTAGTTCCTACCCACACACAAAAATATACAACTAGTATTAAAGCCAAACAACAAAAAAAATTTATTTCACAGCATCGCCATTAACTTTCTGTAGTGCAAAACAAATATGCAAGGGAGAGTATATCTCGGTACTAGGGAGAACTCCTATGGATGGCTCTGCGGTCATGAAGAGTTGTGTCTGCAGTAGATATAGTGTGGTTTTTCTTCTGGGTAATGTCAGGAGATCAGTTAATGGGTTAGTGGGAAAAAAATGTATGGAATGGTATTACTAAGCTAAAATTACTGAAAAAATATTACTCAACTTTCTGTACTGTAAGTACAAGGAAATAATAAAGAAGGTTGCTTATAACACTAACTGCTGTGTTGTAATATAATTTGTTATTTCATGAGTATCTTTGCCAGGAAGAAAGGTTTATTTAATAAGTAATATCAAGCTGCCTGTCGTGCCTTGTTATGGACATTAGTATATGGCATGTGCAAAAATAAAAAGCCTGTAACTAGAGTATGCAGACTGAATCTGCAGCTAATAGTCTCTATATTTTGGTACTTAAAGTACTGAATTACAAATGAAATCATAGGCAAAAAGTGATGCCTCCATTTTCATTTAACAAGATTTCTTCAGTACCCATGAGATTCATAAGAAATTAGATGCTATCTGAAAAGCTAGGATTTGTAATAATGGCCAAGATATTATGAGGATTAGAGGAATTTGAATGAACAATCCCTTAGCTCATAAAAGAAATTGATAAAGGATAAAAGATAGCATTAACTGTTCAGGGGTCTTGGCTATGTACTCCACTGCAGCTGCACCAAATTAAAAGTCACTCGATCACTTAACTAAATACAAAAAAACCCCAACAACATGAAACCAATGGTCTTAAGGTCTCACAAGCAGGATGTTAATGAAAATAAAGCTATTAATTGTGCATTTAAATTTTTGTCATGACGCTGGCCTGGGTAGAGACAATTCTATAACAATTTTGCTTCTGTGTATTTTCAGACCAGTTTAGGATTATTATTTTTTTAATGAAGGCTTATGTAAAGCCTCATATGGCTACTGTGGAGGAATACATTGGTCACAAAGCAGAGTCTCACAAAGGATGTATTAAATGTTTTGAAAAGTATAATTAAGCTATGCTGCCAAATTTTGTACCAATTATTACTTCATCCCACTTCATCAAAAGTAATATCAGTGGCGATTCCAAATTAGCTGAAGCATGGAATAGTGACTGAAATGCTGTGCTCTTCTGGCAGAAATTATAATATATTGCAGCATACTGCACTTAACTTATATTGCCTTTAACTAGAAGAGATACAGGGTCCGCCTGTCTCCTTGCCTCAAAGTGATTGGGAGGGCAGCAAACCCCAGGACTTTGTAACTTTTACATAAAATGGAGCTGAATGAAGTAACTTAAAGGCAATAAATTTCTTCCCAGAGGCCAGCGGAAACCTCCAGTCCAAGACTTCAGTTTGGGCCCTGGCAGGCTGTTACAGGAATGGTTATAATTTGATTGTACATAAATATTTATCAGACACTTAAAAAAATCTCTTTCCCATGGTCTGTAAAGATATCATCAGAGTGAAGTTCGTGGGAGTTTTTCTTTTATAAAGTAAGGCATGAACTTACACAAACATTCAAAGCCATAAGAAGTACTTGATATTATACTAGCGTATTAGTAAAATGCCTATAGTACCTTGGATATTTGTTCCCAGACATAAACACTGGAAAAAAACCTACTTCATAAGTAAAACTTTCTGTTGGCTTAGAAACCATTACCTGTTACAGGGGCTCTGAACTGTCAAGTATATCATGCAGCTGAAAAGGCCGTGTATCCCCAAAGAGCACATAAAGTCTGGATAAGCAACAAGACAAATCTTTAACAACAGCAGCAAAGTAAAATCTTACAAAAAGGAAAGAAACTATTACATTTTATTTGGACAAGGCTTCTTCAAAAACTTAGATACATAGATTATTAATAGCAATTATTTGTTGACCTGTGTCTACTGACAGAAAGAAAAATCAAAATACCAGAAACATGATCTGATATAATAAACATGTCTTGGATAGATGGATGGATAGATAGGGGATGAACACATAGATGTAGCTCTGAGAGAAAGACAGAGGTGCATTACTTATACCTTCTACATGCAATGGTTATGGATTTCATCTCTTTGAGATATACTACCATGATTACTTGCCACTTCAAACAAATTTCAAATGTTTACATGTCTTTTTGTTTGAACATCACTCAATAAAGCCTTATTCCCATGGGTTACTGGTCAAGAATAACAGTCAAGCATGTAGTCCAATATCCTAAAAAAAGGCAACCAACAAAAGAACAAACTGGTAACAGCCACTCTTTTGGGTGTCCTTTCTGCAAACTTTGATGGGTTTTTCTACTTCATTAACTGAATCTGACTAAGTGAGGCCTTCTTCCCTGTAGTGTTTGCTGCTTTTCTCTTCAGTGACAAGTGGGGACTGGTGAGCCAACGAAGAACCCTGGAAGAATGGCATAATGTTAGTACTTTAACCTTCCTTGCCCTTGGGCTAGACTGAGATGGGAGGCAAGGTTGCGTACTGAAAACGCAAAGTACTTACATGTATAGTAAGTGACATAATATTTCTATGTAATGATGTTTCATAGAAGAAAGTTTAGGAGGGAACACAAAACAATACAATGAGGAATTGTAAAGTAGTCCTGTTTATATCAACTGTCATAAGCTTAAGAAGTCTGTTCTATCTTGTTGCTGTTAGGATATACAACTCTAACAGACAGAACTTCATAGAGTATTTTGGCAGTAACACCCTGATGTTCAATATACACTCCGACAGAAATCTACATGCGTACGTTGCTCATACAGACTCCTAAACACATACTTACAAATTACCCCAGTAATAGAACTACTACTATTCTAAAAGTGAGAGAACATTAAATAGTCAAGTATTTGAAGATTTCATTGCTCAAATCTCATTTGTGGTAACCACATTTCTCAGATTCTGTTTGGTGTTGTACAGGTTGTACCTCATTCATGTGAAGGATCAGTGTTTTTATGATTGGGGAATGTCTTTTATGTGAGGTTGCAGTTGGTAATATATAGCTCACAGATAAAAGTCTCCAAAAGGAAGCACAAACCAGAGCCCACTGCTAGAACAGCCCCTCAAAACTGTCAACAGCCTGCATGATCTCAGACCACAACGGGAAGACCAGTTCATTGATTTCATGGGTAAAATATTGAAACAAAGCAGAAAAAACCCAACCTACTATGATCCATTTTGTTCAAGAATGCTATGGGAAGAGTTTTAAGACTCTTTACAAAAACACTGAAGGGAAAAATTTCTTCTGAAGCTCCGTTTCAGCTAAGTAGAACCGAGTCGAAACAACATGTGTGATTGCACACAGGATAGGATTTAGGGAGTTTATATGGATAAAATAATTTTCCAACACGTATTAATAGTATTATACATAGAGAAATATATTCAGAATATTTTGCTAGATAGTCTTTCGTAGGTATGTGCATCTTAAGTAATAGATCCAGACTATCGTTGATAAACATGTTAAGAAAGTAAAATAGAACAAGCATGCATAATTTATAACACATACAAATTATATATTATAACCAGTAAGAATTCAAAGGAAAATGCTAAGGCAAGTTAGTAAAGGAGCAGTGAAAGGAGTAGAAATAGCCAGTGAAGGCAAGCAAGGAGGGAAGCAAAAATAGATTTGTAGAATACACAAAACGTGGCTTATATTAGTCACTGTTCAGTGGGCCACACATGTATTCTGGACTGCAGCTGTAAAACCACTAAATTTTAGCTTGAAACCACCCAAACAAATTTATTTCAAGAAAAAAATTTTGTTGGTTTTTCAAAGTGCCTTTTACCTTCTTTATTCTAACTTTTAAAAATATGTTTCAAGTTAAAAATGCAAATTGAGTTTTGGTGAAAAGATCATTGTGTTTTTAAAATAAGAAAAAAGGCTTTGACTTTCCAGAAATGAGTAAATAAATAAATAAATAAGCACCATGTTTTTAGACAAAACATCTTTGCCAGTTCAACCCTAATTTGGGGACAATTTTACTTCCTTAAAGCTGCTTTTTTTTTTCCCCAATACGTGTCTTATGTAATGGAGCTTGGGCAGAAATGTGCATCTGTATTAATCTTTAACCCTGTTCTATATTACCTGCCTGGAGTCAGTCCAAAGATTATTACAGCTGACTTCAATGCACTTTTTGATCAGACCCTGAGCTGGGAAAGATTCCTGAATCAGTGTCTCTAAGAGCAATATTTCTCAAGGTAGAGAACAGATTGTGAAGGTCAAAAATAAAAGGGCAACTGAGGAAAAGGGCTAGTAGACTGGGAAAAAAATCAAATAAAGAGATCTAAGAAGCTCCAACATGAGAGAAACTAGACTGGAGGTGGGAGACTTGCATCTAATAGAAAGATGAATAACTTACTTATTTTGTTTATTTCATGTTTATACAACATAAGCATGGATTTAGTGATTCTTTTGTGCAAGAATTTTTTTTAAACAATTAACAATGGTTTTTTTTTTTTTCATATTATGAAACAGATTGGTCTACATTAATAATATTGTGAGTCTGAGGCAGGGAGTGGTGTTTGCAATTTTCCTCTTCTGTATATACTCTGCTACTCAGATTCAGAAAAATACCAATATATGATCTAAACCATGAAGTATCTCTGAAAACAATGACAAGTCTGTGAGCCATTAATACCTGAAATAATAGGATTATTCTAGGACTGATCCAAAAGATATTAAAGCCTCTTCTGCCAAACAGACCAAAATTTGGCTTGAGCTCCAGTAACAGCAAATAGAATGAAAGAAGAGAAGATGATTAATTGCAAAGGTACTTCTGCAGCTGTTAGAGAATTCTATGTAGAAGAGGAGAGACTCTTTGTTTAAAGCGGTGCAATTAAGATGCAAGAAAAGAAAAATAGCACCTGAGCTACCATTAGTTTATCACTAGACACAAAGCATGCACGTAAAGAAGCTACAAGTTGTGAATTGTGAAATGCATCAGAAAGTTAAGTGAATACAGCCTTGTTTCACAAAAAGGATGGATTTTCAGTGAAGCCTGTGCTTTTACAAGAACATTACATTATGGTAGTGTTACGCTATTGTACTATGAGAACATATAGAACATATGAATAGGAGTACAAAAAGCTAAGATGTTGGGAATAGTTTATCATGATTATGAAGAGTATAGAAGAAAAGGGTTGCTTAGAGAACCTCTTGATATTTGGTACAGCATAAGGCACATTTGGATCAAGTTGTTTCTCTTTGGTCTATTTAACTAGTCTTCTTATCAACCACCTAAAAGTTATACAGGTTAGAAGGCAATATTTGACTCACTTTAAAGATGGACTGTAAAGAAAAAAGTCTTTCTTTTGATGAAATTTCATTATCTACAAAGTTACCCGTTATTTCTAGCTATCAGAAAAGAAAATCCTAAGATTCTTCCCCACTGTTAGTTTCCAGCACTGAATGGTGCAATCTTCAGAAGTAAATCAAAGCCTTTAGGTCTTTAAATGATCATTTATTTGTTTATTTATTTATTTTCATTTTCTCTTATCTCAACCAACCACCATCAAACAAGTTGGGATGGCAGTAGATTTTCCGTTGTCAATTTACTCTTAACTGTAGTAAATAAAAAGCAATATATACCTGGAACCCCATTTCTGTCAAAGTGTATTACATTCCTTTGCTTTTATATTTACTTTCTTTCCCACTTTCTTTATATGCAGTTCATGTGTTTCAGGCTGGCCTGGATACTGCAGATTGATATATTTGGCTCTGATTCCAGATAACATCTAATCTTGACTCAAATCCCAAACCTATTTAGGAAGGACTGAGGTACTTCCTTAAGGTTAAGTGCATGCTTGTGTCCCCTCCATGAATAGATATGAATTTAAAAGCATTCCTGAATGAAGGCCAAGGATGCTGAGTTTTTTTTCTTTGGCCTCACTCTGAAAGATTTCAGTGCAATAATTCTCAAAATATAAAATGTATGTGTGAGTGTACACATAAGCAAATGCACACACTTGCTGCTGACCTTGAAGACCTTCAAATCAGGATCTTAGATGAAATACTTTGAGATATCTTTCTACACTTATAAATCATTTTATTCAACAGATTCAACACATAATGAAAGGACTATTTACAATGTTCCAGATTTTTTTCCCAGAGTTGCTCCATAGAAAGGCAAGAGAGGAAACACTGATGCTGTTACTTTCACAGTTCAGAAAGCTGGATATACTACTGCATTCATTGAATTTGGTCTCTGCTTCAGGTAGCTAGGGCATTTCCAAATCAATATGCAAAACTGCTTTCATAAACACATCTCACATAATAAGAAAGCATGAGCGCATATTTGGTATTCCAGCTAGGTGAGCTTTAGAAACCAGTGAAGAGAATAGACAAAGGATTCTGCTGAAAATTGTTGTCTTGTGTATTCATCCAATTCTCTATTTTTATGATAAATACATTCAGAAAATATCCTTTGTCACAATGCAAATACATTTTTTTTCTGAAGTACTTATCACCTCAATATCACAAGTTTAGCCTTTAGACAGATTTATGGAAACTCTAGAATTTTTATTTTTTTATGCCAGAAATGTGATTTAGGTGGGATATATTTTGGGTTTTTTTTGGGGGGGGGGGGAGATTGAGAATAAATGGAATATGAGCATTATGTAATGTTAGAAAGAGTTTCTTAAAGAAGAAAAATGCAATTTTATTTATTTGCCTAATCTCTGGATTTGCCAGATTTTTTCGGAAATTGTTTGTTTGTTTGTTTGTTTGGGGGGCTTTTTTTTGGAGGGGGAAATAGCTCAAAGAAGACTTCTGCTTCTTTATTTTTACTCTGAAACTTTAATTTTTTTTTTGCCAGCATACTTTTGTCATTGCAACAATTCACATGATTTGATGTAATTATTATTTACTTGGAAAATTGGAACCAGAGACTTAAAATATAACAGAAATTCATCTGAAGCCAGCAAAAGGGCTGAGCTGTGGAGGACACAGAAAGTAGCACTCTATACCATAGGGAGCCTGGGCATTCAGCTTTACATATAGTTACAATAATCCAAGCTAGTAGGAAACTAATATAGGCAGCACCTCTTTTCCTTTGTATGAAGCTTCTAGGCAAACCGAAATTGAAATAACATCATTTTGCACAACAGTGCTATCTAGACCTATGAACCTAGCAAGGAATGCAAACACAACATTATGGTACCATCACTGCGAGGAAAGAAAACCTGAGCTGGGCGGCAGAGATAGGAATTGGCCAGCACTGTAAAAATATTCCCTTTTCTAATTGGCATTCAATCAGCCCTGATTCAACACCATGCAGAGGCATTTGTTCTTTCTGGAACACCAAATTTCATGCATTTTTAAAGTGATTGCTGTGAAACTGAAATACATAGTTGAATGTTGTTCTGCATGTTCTTAACTTACCAGTCCAGTATTCATGATCTTGATAAAATTAATATGAATTTTGTATATTACATTTTGTCATGTGAGACTAAATTATGTAAGGTTAATACAGCCATGCCAGAAATTTAGGGTTTTGAACAAAAGCAGTATAATTTGACAAAAATATCTTACCTGCACAAGTTTATGTTGCACTATAAATCTCTGTCAACTGGCATGGGGAAGAAAAAACAACAGAACTAAACAAAAGCAGCCAAAAGGATGAGGATAATCTGTGTCTTTCTGAAGACAAATGAGGAATGATTTGAAATTCCACCTTTACAGAGTATTTTGATAATGAAAGCAATCAGTAGGTTTTGGTCCCCTGAAAATAAACATCATTTGTTTAATTCAAGTTTAACAAACACAAAGCATGTGCAAACTCTAAAAGAGGCTGTTTCTTTTTGGAATGAAGTCACAGATCATGTAAAGATTTTTGATTAATTTAGTGAGTCTTATCCATTAAATAATAATTAAAGAAGAAAAAGTCTCCTTTTGTTGCTAACAGAGAGCAAAAGGAATTGGTCTTGATGCTGTAGACAAAGGAATAAATAGAACTTGTCATGACCTTTTATATATCTCTACTGTATTAGAGCCTATGGTTCAGCAGAAAAATACGCTTTTTAACACCCAGCATAGATTTATTAGGTACTATGAGATGTGCTCCACCATTGCAAATCCAAAAATAGCACATTCATAATGTCACATACTCAAGTGCTTCTGTAGTCTCAGAGGAACTTTCTTATTGCATCTTGGTGAGTGAAAGATTTGCAAGCACAACAGAAATGGCCTTTAAAAATCCCAGGTATTAATGACAGTTTTCTGATAATAGCTTTATTGCCTTCTATTAAGAACTGTATTACAGCAGTCTAATACAATACTAGTATATTACCGCTATAATACAATATGATGAATGAGTGCTACCTCTCCCATATTGCATTAACACCATATTAAGTTAATCGAATGCAGTCATAGCTTAGTATGATGGATGAGATGCACAGTACTGTCAGCAATTATGTATGAAAAAGAAAAGTCCGTAATTCCTATATTTTCTCACATTTGTTCTGTTGAAGATAGCTATATGTAGTTCCGACAAAAAATCTAACACAAGTTGGCTTTACAGCGCTTTGCATTTATCAAAGCACTGTACAAAAGATAAATGTCAAAGTCTTCATTTAGAAATAAGAAAGAGAGCTGATGGGATTTGCTTCATGTTGTTGGGCAGGTTAATTGCAGTGTTGTGAACAGAGGTTGTACTTCTGAACTTGCTGGCTACTGACCTAGGTATTAGTGTTATTGGCTGAAAGAGGAATCCCACTGAAGCTACTGAGATAAAAAATGTGAGATTTCTTTTTTTAGCATCATTCTCCTTCATGTTTTTTTCCACTGCATGAGCAGGCAGCATCATACAGAGGTACTTTAACTAAGTCAGGATGACTAATTCATATCCAGAGAGATCAGCAATGTGCTTTTCCCAGGTTATAATGGCGTTATGTCATACGCTATAATGTAGTATTGTGCTTTGTAGGTTTAATTTTTTTCTCCAATATCTGAACATAATGAATGTTTGTAAAGCTTAGCATTTGCATAAAGGACACAGAGGCCATTTGTGCAGTACGATAGTGATAAATATGTGACAATGATAAACTTTAAGGGCTAAGATATTACTGGGGAAAAAATGTATATTCAAGTGGATGGAGAGGTTACCTTTCACAGCTCTCAGTAACACTACAGTGAATTAGCTTCTGCCTATTATGGTGATTAAAAAGCAATTTCAGAAACAGTCCTGGACTTTGTGAAGCTGTATTAGAACAGACAGCTAATATTGAAGTGTATGCTTAATTTCAAATGCACATCTTCAATAGGACCATTCATATACTTCAAGGTAGTATCCCATTCACATAGTCAACTGAAATTAGGGCCACAGTGAAACAGGTTTGATAAAATATACACAATTATTTACATTAAGATACAAGTCTTTAGTTATATTTGATATATATTGTTCTTTTTTACACTGGAATTAAGATTTGCTCAAAAAGCAGATTTCAGAATTATGCATGTAACATTTGTAGAATCTAGAGCTGAACAAGTTTATGTCCTTAAGAATGTACATTTATTTCATTCTGTAACAGTTATCTGACTAAGAAATCATCTTATCAATCAGCTGATCAAAAGTAGCAGACACCAAATATTGAGAAATAATGATAGAAATAAATATTTGCGTGTAGAAAAGACAACAAGAATTTCAAACATATTGACTTCATTCAACTAAGAATTTGGCATTTGCTCAGTGTTCAGCATCAACATTAAACCCTTTCAAAATTGTAGACGTTTAAGACCATACTTAATTGCTTTGCTGAATCAATCCATGTTTTCAGTTATTTGGTATTAAGCATTTCAGTATTCAGTTTGGAGTCATTAAAAAAAGTAAAAATGATTGGCTGGTTATGTAAAATGAATAAATTCACAGAAGTTATGTATATTCTAAACAAGGAAAAACTTCCAAGTATACCAACTAAATGACTTATTATAGAGTATGCTTTCTATGGTTATGTGAAGGAAGAAAATTTGCCACATGAGATTTTGGTATTTCCAAGAATGGAAAAAGGAACCTTTTTAAAATACAAAGTATATTGGATTTGCCATTAAAATAAACTTTAACTGTTAGATTTTTATACTTTTGACAATTACCTTAAACAGGACATAGCAAGGTCTAGATTTTATGCAAACCATCAACTGTTAAGCATTCAAAATGAGATGCCTTAGAGAATAATTTTCATTTAGTTTACAAAATGTTACTTTGTTGTCATCATATGCTCCTCCTTTAAGTATTGTCCCACTGATTTTGTGCAGCTAGTATTTAACCTCATATGACTATGAGTTGATAATTATTACAAATGATACAGAAAGTGTTTTAACCATGATTGTTTATTTAGTGGGAAGAACTACTGGGTAGCAAATACCAAAAGATAGAAATTAATTTGTGTAAAGTAGACCTTTCCTGGGAGGCAGTATGAGTTGGAGACACAGCCCTGATCACAGAACTGCATTCCATTTCAGGGTTACTTTTTTGAAAAGTACATTGAAAGGCAGGCTAAAAAACAAAACCACAGCAAAGAAATTCCTACCAGAACAAAACACTTTGTGTAATGCACTGTTCTCCCTTTGGAGAAGGATTCAGAGTAAGAATGCATTGAAAATTTGAAGAATGTCAGCTATTTTCGTAAATGCACTACTGACAGGCACTTTGATGTAAGATTTAAGAATATGTACAGTGAACAGGGTAGTAATGCAGCAAATGACATTATATTTCAGGCCATACCAGTTCACTGAAACCTGTAGACCTTCATCTCCAACTATACTTATCTTCATAAGAAATCTTGTGCTCTTTTTAATCTCAGGTTGTCAATTTTCTGTTAGTGACAAGATAAACATAGGCAAGCAAGCAGTGAGGGAAATGAATGTTCTCTGAATTTATGATGTTAAAACTTAAGGACTAGTATCAGTACCACAAAAACTGCCAGAAACAACCTATGTCCAGGTCTCCTACTGATAAGCTTACCCTCGGAGTAGCCTATCGTATTTCTAGGCACTCTTTTATTTCGACAGTAGGTAAAAAGGGAATAAAAGTATGCTAGTTCACTTTAAAAACTGTTAAGATTTTTTAATTCATTATTTTATGCAGAAATAATAAAAAAAAAAAAGCAGACTAGAAGTATGAGAAACGGAAGAACAATTTCAGTCACATAGAGGTAGTCACTAGCTTTTTTGAAACCATAGTAAAATTGTTTCATGCCTGGATCTCCTGATCTGTGTATAATTATTAACCTAATTCTGTTCGGTGTAGATTTTCAGTGCATGCATTGGGAGTTAACACCTTGAATGTTAGTAATTGAAGTGAGAATACTTCTTTCACCTTGCACACATTTTCAGATTAGCAGGAATGGTATTGCAGGGAGATATCAGCAACTAGACCATAGCATAATTTATTGTTATTTTTAAACCTAGTTCTAATGTTAGTAGTTTTAATAGCCTTTCTGTTTTAAATCAGAAAATGTTTCAAGTCAGAAAATGATTTAGATCCTTTCCAATATTTCACCAAGAATCTTATTTCCCAGTTTGAAATGGTTTAACAAAATTATCTGAGCAATGGCTCTGACTGACTGACCATGACATGTCAAAGACAAGACCAAAGTCATTTTACCTTATAATGTATTTTTTATATCAAGGTACTTATAAGTTACTAGCATGTTCTTTTTTTTTTTTTTTTCCAGCAGGCTGACCGAGCCTGGGATACCACGGTGATGAATTCATGCACCATGGCCAGACAAAGGCCATGCCAGGGATGCTGCTGCACCTTCCACCTGCGGGACCACTGGGGAGACCCCCTCAAGTATCGCTTCTGTTTCTGTCCTCACTGAAAACCAAAACCCAAGTGCCTTTCTGTCTTGTTAAAACATGTCTCCAGTGGATAGGAGAAAAGCTGTCTTTTTTTTTCAGCCCCTACCAAGCAGCATTTCCTATCTTGCAATGGTTTTGCAGCTCATTAGTAAATATGCCAATGGGAGGGGAATTGGGCAATGCTGGGGTTCGCCAGGCTCGGTGCCCGGGTGAAGGTTGCTGCCTGCCCTGAGAAGCTTTGGCAGCAACCCTGATTTCCAGAGGAACATAAGCCATCCTGTCGGCAGCCCATCAAAACAGTGATCCTGGAGTAGCATTAAGGTGGTATAAGCCTCCACCTTCTCATCCAGAAGGAAATGATGATCTACCTGTAGCCGGATAAACCCCTACCAAATATTGACTGGTGATAAATAATTGCACCAGTACTGTTACCCAAATCACTGGCCCACTGCCACTGAGGACAAAAGCAAAAATACCTGGAGAACAGGCACCAAGAGATGTTTTTGCTGCTCATTGTCTGAAAAGCAGAAGAGCATCCCTTGATACCAGGATGCTGTTGCAGGAGCGCAGCCTGTGCCTGTATTTTGAAAATAGTCAGTCCAGTCCATAACACTTAAGCTGAAAGGGAGTCTAAATAAAGATTAAATGGAGACTGATGTTCCTATTTGTATCGGGACAGGTCTTGAATATCTTTTAGCTGCCTTTTCCAGAACAAATCCTGGTGTAAGGTATTGCCTCAACAAACCCTGCACACTGAGTGTTTTTATCCCCAAGTTTGCTTTGTTTCCAGTAGACCTCTTAATTACAGCAAATTAAAAATTAAAAGAGAGGATGGCAGCAAGCAGTGGGTAAGCATTGTCAACAACTGGCCATGACACAGGCTACGTGACTGAGCACATCGCTCCAGAGATCGTATTTACACTGAAATAAAGACAGAGGTAAACTCGCGAGAGGGCGAAAATGCATCTAGCTTGTTTGTGTATAATTAGCCCCAAACTTTTTCAGTGAAGTCACTTCCCCTTGAAAGATGCTGTTTAGTCAAAGTGGAGCCTTTTCATGGGGAGGTATTAACAGGATGAAGTCCTGTTTTGAGAAAACTATTGGCAAACCATGCTATTGCTAGCAGAGCAAAAAGCCACAGTCTTTCCTTTCAAGGGAACTTGGATTTTGCTTTCCTTAGAAACCCCTGACCTAAATGGTAATTACAAAATTTTGAGAATTGGCTGAAACAAAAAGGGAAAGTTCTTGCTTGTCCCGGCACATTTTATTTTCCTCCTGAATGAAATGAAAATTAATGTGGAAATGGCAGGATCTGGAGCAAAACACAAATTTGGTGTTTGACTTCCCCTGTGCCAACACCTGGAATGAGATGTAAATGTATTTAAACAATCGATCTTTAAAAAACAGAAAATCAAGCCAAATCCCTCTTGAATCAACCCAGAACTTTTCTGGCCTCTGAGAGAAGGGATTCAGGTTCAATGGGAGACCCATCCACTTTCTTTGCTCCTCGTGGCTCGAGAATGCCAGTGGGAGCAAACTGTGCTCCCCCTCTGCCCAGGGAAAAGCCATCTACCTTCGAGCGAATGCAGTGGGATGCAGGGTGAATAAATGGAAATAGCAGAGTGATTGCCAATGAAATGCTCTTTAAAATTTAATCTGAACATTAAACCTAACAGAGATGTGCACTTAGGGTATCTGCCCACTGGGGCTGGCTCAAGCATGTATTCCCTGAGCCCCGCGGGGTCTGCCCGGGCTGGGTGCGCTCCCTTTCGCCAGTGCCTTTGGAGGTGCCATGGGAGTCCTCGGGTGCAGTGCTCACCTCCTCCAAGTCGAGGTGACGGGGGGAGACCACGGCTGCTGTGCACCCCACAGCTGGGAGCATCCCTGGCTGTCTTTCCTGTTCAGCAGCCTGTGTTTCCTTCCCTGGGTATCTCCAACAGCTGGATGTCCTGGTCCTTGGTTCACTTGGGCACTTTGAGACCTTTTATTCCCCAGCTCTGGCTGGTGTCCCTGTTGTCTTGCTGCCCCACTCATGAGCACAGAGGACCCAAGGGAAAGGGTCCTGTCCCTCGCTTGTAGGGAGCACGACTAGCTGGGGAAAAGGGGTCCATCAACAGCTGCAACAAGGGCAGCTGGGCATGGAGCAACTCTTTTAGAGCTGGTGACAAAACTGGGGCTACCAGAGAACATCCTTGCCCATGTCCCCTGAAGAAGGCCACTAGTGCCCTGAGACTAGCACCCAAGGTACCATCTCCTGCCTCACCCCTAGCCCAGGAGACCAGGTACTAACCGCAGCCCCATGGCACTGGTGGGAAGATGCCATCCAACTCTGGGGACAACGCAGGCAAGCTGCCAAGGCCCTGGCACCACGCTGTCTGCTGAGCTTCCTGAGCTCTCACTGGCCATGAGGAAAGCTTTTCTCAACAAAAGCTGCTTTGCGATAACCAAAATACACCAGGATGGTGGTCTGAAGGCTCAAGTTTGCAGGGAGTAGCTGTGGATATAGAAATAAAGGCAGCTTGGAAGCAACAAAAGTTCCTTTATCCATGAACGTTCGGGGCAGCAAAGTCTCGTCCCGCAAACATTCACAAGACCTGCAAGCTGGAAGGGCACGGGCAGGGTCACAGCCACAGCTCAGGCTGGGAATTTACATTTTTCACCAAAATTTCTGCCCATGCAGCAACGTGGTTTTTGAGTTGCACCGTTCGCAGTGTTGTTCTTCTGCCATTAGATGTCTCTGTGTGCTACATGGAGATCAGACAGGAGGTCACTCCTGGTAAACAAAGGTCACCAAGCTGGAGCTGGAGCTGGAGCAATGCAGAAGCCTGGTTTTTTTGGTCTTTGTAGCTTTTGTCTGGTTCCTTTAATGAATGCCTTTTCTGTAGGAGAGGCTGTGACTCCACAAAGATGAAGCTGGTGCACTGATGAGTTTAGGAGGTCATTCTGTATCCATGTGGTTTTAGTGCTCAGAAGGTTATCTCCAGGGCTGTCAGATGGAGCAGGCAGCGAAAGGCTGGAGCCCATGGGGAAGTTTGTGTTATAAACTGTGGAATATGACTGCTTGGTAACAGCCTGCTGTGGTTCAATGCATCACACAACACATCTGCACGTCCAGTACCTCCTCATCATATCCTACCGACAGCCAGGAAGCGGGGAGATGCAAGAAAATATTATTTGTAAGCTATCTATATTTTTTCAAGCACACCATTTGCAATGTGGTTTGGTGAATTGTTTTGGCAAAGCTCTGCTTTTGCTGGAAGGGGCTCATCCCTCTGTACTTGCAACGTGCATGGGGCCTCTGAGTGACAAACGAAGCCCATACCTCTTAAACCTTTTTGCGGAGACAAGCTGTGCTGCATCCATTGCAGATACAGCCTCAGCCATAGCAGCAAGTACGATGCATATTATGAGCTGCACGTACTGCCAACACTCAGAGAAAGGGCTGTGCTCTAACAGCTCTCCAGGGGACATTGGAAACAGCACACGCCTGTCTGTAGCTGTGCATGATTTTTTCCACATTTGTAATTGCAGCCTTTTTCCCCTTTTGGTGGTTATTAATGTTGTTCGTTTCCTCAAAAATTACATCTGTTTAGATGTTAATTGAGTTAATTGTTACCATTCAGCAGCTGGAGCAGCAATTTAGCACCTGCTAATAAAGATGCTCGGTTTGAAGTTGTGTGAAAATGACCATATTATAGGATTGCTGTTGTACTGTAGTGCCAAAAGTGAGAGTGGCAAAGTTAGCATGCAGTAATGGATGGAGCGATGTGCTGGAGGGTGGCTTCTTTGAGCACAGTGTCAACTTTCAGAGTCAGAGATCAGTAAACAAGCTGCGCAGTCATGATACAGAGCCATTGAAGCTGGGGGGGCCAGGGGTGGGGAACAACAGAGAAAATACAGGTGGCAAGCAGGGAGTCAACAATAAATACCATCTCTCTTTTAGAAGAAGAAATACAGCTTATCTGTGACAGGCTAATTGGGTAGACTCAAAGGAGGGAAGAAATGTAAAAAAGAAGGACTGACGGCATGTACAAAGAGACCTTTTACTAAGTGTTTTCACGCCCAATTACATGAAGACCTTTCGATAATGAAAATGCAGGAGGTTCACAAGGAACAAGTAGGACAGTGCTCAAGCAGACTAGCTCTGGGATGAGCTTAATGATGACCACAGCAAGCGGCGTGGCCATTTCACTTTGTGTCTGCTCTGCCAGGCTGCAGAGGGACTCCTGCCCTGCAGGAAGGGTGGAGTGGGCAACCCTGTGAGACCCCCGTGCTAAGGGACCACGCACGCTCCCCAGCACCGCCAGTGTGCTAGCAGTGGCATGCAGGGCAGAGGGTGGCTCAGCACACACCAGCGCACAGTATAGAAATCACCGGTGACACTGTTTGGGCCATCAAGCTTTCTGCACAATGCCCCAAGGAGCAGCAGCCAGTCACCCCAGGCAACAGATCGTCCCATGCCGAGATGCTCTGTGCCGATTGGAAACTCTCAGCATGATGGAGACTCTCCCCCACCTCCCAGTTACATGCTGCTCTCATTCACTGTCCAAAGCATGGAGCTTATTTCCCATCATTTCAGAAATTTTTAGCTTTGCTGTTGCCATCTAGCATCCTCTTGAGGATCCTGTACTTCCTTATCGCACTGACCGTGAGGCCTTGCAGAAGCTATGTACTGAAGCCACCTCTGCCTATTCTGCATCAGGACCACTGTACTGGCCTATATGTAATTATAACTGACCAGCACAGCTATGTTTGAGGGCATGCATGACCATATTGAGTCCAGTGTTTCCTTTGGCTGGGGTGAGGTCACTGGCAAGGATGTGAGATCTTACATTTTCATAATGTCATGTTAATTTTTCATTGCTCTTATTTCACAGAGACAATTACATCCATGGGATATCTGCAAGGAGAAGCAGAAATGCCCAGGGATGCACCTAAGCTGCATTGCCATGACCTTGGCCAAGTCACTAGAGGCATTGGAGAGAGAGGTGGTGTTTTGGGGAGAAAACCCCAAACATTGCAAGAGCACCCCCAGCTCAGCAGCCTGGCAGCTAAGCAGCATGCTGGGATGCCCTGATGCTTCTCCTTTCTTTTCACTATAAAATTGTGCCACACCATGTGTCATGCAGGCTCTTGCCACCTGTGACACCACCAGCAAGATGCTGAAAGTTTGGGGCGGGGGGGAAGACCCCTTCAAAGCCCTCTTTAAAGCAAGGAGCAGAGGAAAAAGCTGATGACTCCAGAGGAAAGGGTATTTCGGAGCAGTGGGTGAGTCAGAGCCAGCCTCCCTCCCACACAGCTTCATTATTTTGGCTCCCAGGCGCACACACACTCACAGGGCTGTACCGTCATCCCTGCACATGGATACAAGGGCACATGGGGGCACAGTGTGTTTTGGGGAGCCATGTGTGGCCCCACACACACTGTTGTGGCCCTGGAACTACATGGCGCCTATCCCCAGCACCTCAGCACACGGAACAATTTCTGTACAGGGCAACACCAGCCCGCAGCGTGCTGGGTGGCAACCCCTTGTTTTGGGGAGCAGACCGCTCCATGATGTCCTGCACTCCCATCCCAGCATACTTGTGCTTTCCCCATCACACATGGTGGCCTGGGAGCCACCCACAGCTGCCAGAGCACCTTTCCATCCTTCTGCGGTAAGACTTCTGGTGTTGGCAGAGATGGATTTAAAAGAGGGCAGGGAATACCTTCTCACCCTAACCAGAAGGGTGAACACATCCCACCCTGTTACTGCCTGGAAAGGATTAATGAGGTGCCTTATTACCTACCCAGGCTGTAATCAAGTGCCCAATTAAAAACTGCTGAAGAACAACAGGTTTAAAAGGAAGGGTAGGGCTGCAGCAAGGGTTTGGGTAGTTTTTCAGAGTGATGGCTGGAGGAGCAGGAGGCTGTAGACCACCAAAGGTCATAGTGAGCTGTGGTGTCAGCAGGGGCTGTTAATGCTCCTGGAGGCTACTGGAGCTACATGAGCAAGGCTGGTGCAAGAGATGAAGAGTCCTGTTGGGGTTTTTAGGCTGATAGGAGGGGAAATAGGTCCCAGAGAAAGATGGGGTCAGTTGGGGAAGAAGGTGGAGACAGGCTCATATGTGAGCTTGCTGGAAAAGTGAGGAAGTTGGGGGGTGGGGGGGTGTCCTACTTCTTTGGGAGCATTTGCTGCCCAAGGCTTCAGAGAGTGCGCAAGCGTGTGCTTGCCTGATTCATGGATGTTTGCACTGGGGTTAAATGTATAAGTAAATCCTTTCTCTGCTGCTGTCCTGGCCATTGCTCTGGCTAGCTGTGCTGGGGCAGCGCTGTCAGGGATGGAGCAGCAGGAGGAGCATCAGTGCTGGAGTGTGGCCGCGCTCTGAGGTGTGTGTTGGCAAGGCATGGCTGTAACCTGGCTCGAGCAGATCCTCAGCTGAGAGAAATGCTCCTCTTGCATGTGCTCAGAGCAGGCATGTGTCAGGCAGTCCTGCTGGTGCACCCTGGGCTGGTGAACAGCCTGATCCTTTCAACTCCAAGACTCTCATTCTTGCACTACAGCATCCCGCTTCCCTGTACAGCTGCTGGGGAGACCTGTTCATGTCCCAGATCTCCATTCAGGGCTGCAGGCATTGCCAAAGCCTCCCTTGCAGCGGTACCAAATGGGTAGCAGATCAAAAAGATAAGCGGAGCCCTCTGTGTCTGCACAGGCAGGCTCCAGCCTTTGATAATAATCCCATGTTGTTGAGTCTTTCTGCTCTAGCAGTGCTGCTAAACTCTCCCTGTGCCCTGTCCTACCCTCCTGACGCAGGTGGCACTGGCTTGGTCAGCTAGCACTAGGAAGCATGGGAAACCAGCAAGCTCATGCTGGTG
Organism: Haliaeetus leucocephalus; assembly: GCF_000737465.1. Lineage (NCBI taxonomy): Eukaryota > Metazoa > Chordata > Aves > Accipitriformes > Accipitridae > Haliaeetus > Haliaeetus leucocephalus. The sequence continues at coordinate 2,498,058 of NW_010973023.1, read as the reverse complement.
TGGCTCACTGGGAGGACTTGGGTTTGCTGGTGGTTAAGTGTGTGCTTCTGGCAGCAGCAGCATCTCCTCTACCTTCCTCCTATTGCAGCAGGTCTGTGTGGTTCCCTGTGTCCTCCTCACAGAGCTACAGGGTTCTGCACAGCAGCGTCCCTGGTATTGATGTGCTGTCATAGCTCTTATAATTGGGGATATCCCAGTGCTCTTCCTTTTATTTTTTGCATTCCTGATAGTTTATTTACTGGGGATCCAGACTCCAGATCTATTGCCTGCTGACAGATGCAGCTGAAACTTGGCTTTCTTGAGACTTCTAGGAAAAGGCTGCAGGCCAAGGAGAGGGGAAATGCAAGCTCAGCCCTTGGACACCATGGCACAACCTCAGCAGCCAGAGGTGTTTCTTTGGCATCAAAGAGGTGACCCTACAGTGCAGTGCAACCAGGGACCTGGCATAAAGTGTACCAGGAGGAGAAAGATCTGGAGCTGGTGGCTGGATGATGTGCTGGGACAGAGGGAGCCCAGAGCTGAGCTGGTGGGGAGGGTGGGAGAAGCTGTGCATGCAATCTCCCCGTGGCCAAGGCAAGCTGGCATGGGCGTGATATGGGATGGGGGGGAGGAAAGAATAAAGTCACAGAGTGGGCAGAAGCATATCTTGCTGCTGCTCCTCCCATTTCACCATCTTCTGGTAACTGCTGGTCTCTACTCCCAGGTAGCCCTTCAGCTGCCTTTGGTCATCACTGACGGTTTGGGCACTGGAGGTACTGTGTTGCTTGTGATCTGGACTAAGTGACTTCTTGCAGCACCCCAGAAGCTGAACTTGTAACATTAACCCTGCAGCTGCAGCAGTGAAAGGATCCTCTGGATGTTCCCTGCTTTGCTTCCAGGAGGTGGGCAGCGTTGGCTTGCGATGCCTGCTTTTTCCCACTCGGCGGAAGACGCGGAGTTCTGTCTCCGGGCTGGAAGAGCGATTGCTCCTCCAGCTCTCGGCATTGCTACTCTATTTCTGTACAGCAGGGTGTTAGGACTTAGCATGCTAAAGATAAAATGGGGGAATTTAATACTCTCAAGTCCCTTGCATTCCAAAACCCGGTATGAAATCCCTGCTTATGTTTAAACAATCTGTATGTTTGAGTAAAGGATTATGAGCCAGCGGAGGAGGCAGTGCTTTTTTTGTTTCCTGCAGGGAAATACAGAATGGAGTCCTTGGGAAAGTCAGCTTGCCGAAGAGCAGAAAGGGCAACCCAGGGATGATTCCAGCAAGCTCCAAACACGAGCAAGAGCCAGGAGACAGCTGCTCACAGAGGCAGGGGAAGCAGTAACTAGTGAGAAATAACACTTAATTACTTCTCACTCCTACCAGTTTGGGAAAGAAGATCTCTCATGTTTACCTCTGATGCCTGGCGGAAAGGGACTGTGTTCTGGTTGTGGTTGATTATTCTTCATCAGGTGAAGAACCAGCCTGAGTAACGAGGATCAGAGCATCCCTGCTGCAACCCCTGGTAAAGCGTTGGTGGGACTGCAGGGTGGCAGCCACTATGGACCTGCTTAGGACTTGCTGCAGGGGTTGGCTTACTAATAGCAAAGATGTGGCAAGTGGAAGGTTGTGCCTGAGCTGGCTGGCAGGGATCCTGGGGCTGCGGCATGGGTGACTACACCAAAAGGGTCCCTTCTGCCCCACCTGTGCAGGATCCATGCCCTGGGTGGCCATACAAGCACGTATGACCCTGTCTCCGTTGGGGATGAGTGTTGAGCAGAGGGCAGGGAGGGAGTCCACGGAGAAGGAACGCTTATAAACTTCCCTTGCTTTTGATGGAAATTGAGTGGGTTGTTGCTGAGCCAAAATGCTTTGACTCTCCTTTTTGACACCTGGAAGCACTTGCCAAATTCAGCAGGGCTTTTCTACCCACCACCAACCTCCTCCATCTGTCAGCCTACTCCTACCCTTCCTCTACTGCTACAATGGGGAGAAATCAGTGATGGGTGCTGTTAATGCAGGGCTGTTGCTCTATAACTGGGTGCCTTTCTGGTGCCACCTCTGCTTTCACTTGTTTCCTAAATGGTAATTTGAGGCACACCAGGTAAACATCCTGTAATGGTTTGTTAATTATGGGCTGTAATAAATGACTGCAGTCACATGTGGTAGAGCTAGGAGGAGTTGCCCCATGGCCTGCATCACAGGTAGGAAGAGAGGAACATTCACTTGCAATGAAATGGTATTTACCATGTAATTACCTTCGTGCTACATGGTAATTGCTATGCAATTAAATGGTCAACAGGTACTGTCTCAACAAAGAGGACTTAAGTGACATCTCTGTCCTGAGGCTTAAAATATTACAGTGTGGTAAAGGAGGGAATGGAAATCGTAAAGTATTGATGGAAATGTGATGGATATAACTCCCTGACTTCTCAGAGTTGAAGCTGGCAAGGAGTGAGAAGGAAGCATCTAACTTGTCGGTGCCACCCTGGAGAACAAGGGACCGGTGTTTATTGCAAAAATAGAGATTATAAACTCAGTGGCAAGGCTGCATGCCAGACTGACATATGCCTCCCTTGTCCATGCTCTCCTTTTTCCTTGCTTACAGGCATGCACCAAAGCATGTGAGCCTGGGGATGCCCTCCCTTGGCAGCTGGGCATCCAGCATGTGGGGGGGAAGGGGTACCCCCCACCCCATGCCATCAGCCCCAGATAGCTGCTCCTGTTCCTGCTGGTGGTTCAGTGACAGGTTGGTCCCTGCAGTGCTGCACTGCCCATCCCATTCCTTAGAGGTTGTGGAGGGGCCGTTTAAAAACCAGCAGCGACTCCTCTGTGCTGCTGTGTTGCTGCTGTTGTGTTCCCCGTGTTGTGACTTGTCCTCGCCTGACTCCCGTTACAACTAATTAGCACCTTGACATTTACACAGTGAGCAAGGCAGCCTTGATGTTTGCGAAAGAACAGAAGGCACATCTGTCTGCATGATCCATTTGAAGAGGAGGAACATGGCTATGTGGTGTTTATAGCAGGCAGTTGGGGGAGGAATTAATTTACAAAATTTTTTGAATGAAAACAATTCCAATAACTTAAGTGCCCTCTCCCTCCCACGTCAGCTGTTTACAAACTGTTGAGTTGAATCTGTCCCACATGTCCTTTGAACTTACCAGTAACAGAGGAAAAAAAGAAAAAAAGCAAAAAAAAAAATAATGGGGGGGGGGGGGGGATCCTGCCCACGGAGTTCAAACAACTTGTCTTGCTTTAGCTTATACCAATCTTCATGTACTTAGATGAATGTCACCAGAACCAGACTTAATTGACTCCATTTTGCTCTTTATCCTCATTAAAGAGGAACAGAGTTGTTCCTCACTGTCTCTTCACCCTCTACACCCGCCCCATGAAGGTGCTTTGTGTAAGGCAGCGATTGACTTTATTTGTGTGGCAGCAGACCAGTGGAGTTTGAGGGCATCCAATCACTGAGACGATGGAGCTGGGGTGGCAATGGAGCTGGGGGTCTCTCCTCCTTCCCAGCCCAGTCAGAGCCTTGACATGCTTGCCCTGACCTTTCTCTGTAGGGAGGCTATGCCTTGTGGTGCAGACCATGGAGGCTTTCAAGGGTCTTAAAAAGTGCTTATTCAGCTTTACCTGGGTGTGGAGGAGGGGGAAAGCCCCCAAGCCTACTGTAACATCATCTTAACTTAGGTCTGGCACCTATTCCTTAGGCGTTAACGCATCACAGATCGGCCAACTACTGTTCTCCTGTGATTGTAGGAATGGCACTACTTAGGGGGTAAATAAAATGCATGGAGGAGTGCAGCAGCAGTTGGCAGGTGATGCTGCAGATGAGCCCTGCTTGCCTGCATCTGAAACTCAGGCTGCCATAGAACAGCAATTTTCTTAGGTTTGCCTTGAATTCCTGATGACTTGTTCCTGCTTTTAAATGGGGGTGGAAGCTAATTGAAGGGAAAGGGTTGCAATTAAAAATGCTTCTTGTCGTTTTATTCTTAAGGAGATCTCTGGCTCATTAGCATTGTGTAAGTGTCTCCTGTGTGATGTCCCTTGAAGCTTTCCAGAATCAAAGCTAAACTCTGCCCTCTGGTATTTAGCGATCTGCTGTAGCCAAGCCAGATGGTGAAGTATGAGGGGAAATATCGACTTTCCCACCCCTTTTTGCAAAGAGGATAAAGGAAAAGCAAACCACTATCCCTGGCCAAAAAGAAGTGGGGCAAAGTTGATGGGGTACCACTTTTGTAGGGAGCTGATAGCTGTGGCTTGGGGTTCCCTACTTGCAGGTGATGAGTACAACCCATTTGGTCATGGCAGAAGTTATCTGGGATTAAAAAAAAAAAAAGTATGTGAAAGTGTCCTTGGTTGGCCAAAGTCAGAGTATGACCCTGTTGAATTTGGGATGCAGGGCACCTCCAAATGCCTGTGGGAGGCCAGTGGGTCCAGGTGGCTTCAAGGGTTTTCTCAGCCAGAAGCTGCCTGTTTGAAGGGAAAGAAGGTTTGAGACTTGCCTTGCTCTGCTCTGGGTTCATGCAACCCACAGACCAAACAAATGGCACAAAAAATGAGCCTGGGATGCTGCCCTTGCATCCGACTGTTTGTCTGCTTGCAGTAGGTATCACAACAGTTAACCTGGTACTTTGTCACTGACTTCACTGTATCAGGTTGTAGTCCCAAGTCAGGAGGCTTAACACAATCTCTGCAGAGTCCTGCAGCATCTTAGAAAGACCCTTCTGCAAGACATGTGTCCTCACAGCAAATGAAGTTATGGGTTGCTCTGGCTAATCCCTCAGGCTTCCTTGGGTTTAACTTTGGATATCAGCACAGCATGGTGACCTGCTTTACAGGTCCATGCTGTAAGTTTTGGAGCTGATTGATACCTTTAACATTCTTGTTTAGGATGCTGTACAACCTCGAAATGTCTCTGAAGGTTTTTGCATGTATTTGAGGTGGAACCTGTGAAGTTCTTGGGACCCTGCTGTTCTGTGGGATGGATTGGACTCTGATGGCTACCTACCCTACCTTCTGGGATTTATGCTGGAAAAGCCTGCTTGGAGGTGGCAACACCCTACTCTGCTCTTCTTCATGCAGTGAGACCTTGAGTCTTCCTTGAGACAGAAAACAGTGCGCTCTTTTTCCACCCTCCACCACCTGCATGTAGGAAGAGGTTCTCATGGTAGTGCCATGTCAAGACCAGCTCCACCTGCAGAACAAATCTCCCTCTAGAAAACAGAGGCAGGATGACAAAAACTACTCTTGTATCAGTCAGGCTGCAGTCCAGCACTGCTCCTCCACCTCCATCCCTGCTCAGAGGCAGGTTATCACCATGCCGCTGCTGAAATGTGGTGGGGCTGAAGCATCTTCTCCCAGATGTGATGAGAAGGCAGCGCTTTGGGCACACTCCTCCTTTGCAGGTATCAACAAGTTGTCAGTGTGGCCTCTGATCCTGTAGTAGATTGTGGTGGTTGTGCTCCTACCAGCAGTAGGTTATCAGGAGGGTAACACAGATTGACTTATGTCATTGGGAAAACACCCTGCTATGCATCATGAGGGGCTTCTCCCTGAAGGGCTCTGCAATGTCTCCCCTGCTCACCCCATCGGCTGTAATATACAGGCACGTATGCAATGGGCTGGACTGATGTGGGGTTACTCAGAGTTAATGATTTATATTGAGCTGCTCTCTCTCCCACCTGTTGTTAAACCCTGTTAAACATCTGTTTAACATGAGTTAACACATCTGCTGACAGTGCTTTGATTAAGGATAAAACTTTATTCAATGGTGAAAGTTAACTTGAAATGCACAAAAGGAGTGAAGATGAGGGGAGAAACACGTGCAGCATAATAAGAAGCTGAATTTTGAAGGCTCTGGGATGGCTCCTCTCTATTCCCTGTCTTGTTGGCTTCTCCTAGGCAGCAGTGCCCATAGCAACACTGCCTGGTGCAAGCAAGGCTGCAGTGATCCCACGGGCATCCCTACTGTGAGAGGGACCTGAATTAAGGTGCCGTCTGCTGTGGCTTTCCCCCCAAAGCCGGCTGAGCAGTGCTCGTGCCAAGCATCCTGTTGGGAGGAGGTGAGGGATCTTTCATCCATGAGGGATGCTGAATGAGAGCTACACCTCTCCTGGCTGTGAATGCAGCAGATCTACAAACCTTCCCCTTCTTTATTAGCAACTTTCCCCATGTAACCACGTTCCTGTGGGTTGGGGTTGAATGAAGAGAAGCTCCTGTTTTAATTTTTGCTGTCAGGAGTAACGGGTAAGTGTAGGAGGAGGAATATTAATCATACCCAGCAGGCATTCTTCAAACTTAGAAACAGCATAAGGAAGGAGCCCAAATGGTTTAAACATTGCGGGGACCATTTGTATGGGAGTCTCATGCTCGAAAACGTGCAGGATACTCTTTTTATCCTCCCCCCCCAATTTAGTTTAAAGGGGAAGTTGTTGTTCTCCCACCTCCTTTCTGCAGCAGGGACCAGGGTCTGCAGCCCTGATGTGCTGGTCAGGTCTGTGGTCCCCAGAGAGGTAGATGGGGGAGAGGTGTGCAGGGGACATCATCCCTCCTGTTGAAAGCTGTATCACATCAATTTGCTGTTTCTTTTCCTAATTCATTCGCTATCTGGGTGCAAAAGAAAAGAGGAGGGAGTATCGTGCTTTTGCTATTCCAAATTTTTGCACTGGTGTTGTAGCAGGTGCAGCACTGCCACAGGAAAAATCAAGCTTTTCGCCTCTTTGGATAATGTGAGGGACCATCGGAGGTTCAGAAGGGACCCGAGTCACACCATGGGCTTGTGGGTCCACCCTGTGAAGAGCGGGTTGCTTCAATCCCTTTCTTGGGCTTTGAGAGGTCCCCAAACTTCATCCCCCCACCACAGAGATGTGCAGGCTTGCTCGCAGCTTACTCATGACTGAGGACATCAGTCCCCACTGTGTGAGCCTGGGTGAACTGCAGCACCCTTATGCAAGCATTTCCCTTCCCATTTTACTTTTCTCTAACCCCCCCTTTTTTTTTTTTTTTATACAAGAAGCCCCTGGGCAAGGGCAGCCGGTGGGTTTTTACTTTCCTGTAGTCTGCCTGTGTTTTCTAATAGAGCTGGGAGCCTTTGCATCCTCCATCTGAAGGGTGTGGAGCTGGCTGACCACCTCCACTGGCCACGGCTGGCCTCGTTGCCCTGGGGCTGGCAGCCACCAAGAACAAAACACCCTTATCCTGGGTGAGCCGGGGTACAGGGGTCTTCCCTGGGGCAGGGCACAAGGCATTGGGCCCTTATCCCACCTCCTCTGTTCTGTTTTGTTAATATATCACAGAAGCCTTTCTTAGATCGGCAGGAGGCTACGAGGAACACCACCGCACTGCTGTGCAAAATTGCTATTCTCTTGTGTCTCGCCACTGCTGAAATTGGTTAAGAGTATCTGACTGGGAACCAAATTTCCTCTCCATCTCCTTAAGCCTACAGAAAAGACTGCTTGGCAGATTTTACTGTGCCTCAAACATGAGGGGAGAAAAAAAAAAACAAAAACCAAAAAACAAACAAAAACCAAAAAACAAACCAAAAAAGATAGGAGTTGTTCACAGAGCTGAAATCCTGCAATGAATTTTCTCAAACAAAACACAGTGGTGCTGAGCCAGTTTTTCTCACTGGGCTCCCCAGAAGGGCAGACCTCAGATAGGATGCTGGAGAGCTGGGCTTTCCCAGCAAGCGGGTTTCTGCTTTTTGTCAGGGGAATCGTCAAAACAGATGAGTGAGTGAAGCATTTTGGGTTTTGAGACAAAACTTCGTTCTCCCAGCTTAATCAGCTTCCTTGCAAAATTCCCAGCCCCTTCTGGTAAGGCATCCCAAACACGATGCTTGCGGGAGGCTGCAGCATTCCTCACTCACAGAAGTTTGAGGCCTGATTCCACATGTGCAAAATGAGTTTATTCTTCTGAACCAGCTCATGTTCTTTTTCAGCAACGCCGGGTTTGTTTGGGTAGGGGAATATGTCCACTGAGGATGTCTGAGTCAAACAGTAGAGGAAGGGGAAGAAAAAGCCCTTGTGAAACCGTGGTCAGGTATGGCCTGGCATCAAGAGCCAAAAGAATTGTGGCACCTGGAGTGTGCAAAACTCCTGAAACCTGTTGTTTTGCTCTGAACCTATTTTTAAGGGACTGTGGACCCCCCACCCTGCTCTGTTTTGCACACACTCCCCACCCCCCCACCCGACAGCAGCATTCAGCGTAGCAGCACAAAGAGCAGCAAGCTGTAATTTGCCAACAGGGCTGTGTCCCTCAATGAAAGCTTCCTACGTGTCTATTGGAAGATTATCCTATCAAATCCCATGCCGCTCTAAAAGGTACGCATTTAAAACATGACTAACGCTGATAGATGCTATTATTCTATTTTATTCTCCAGCTTGTGAGTAATGTCTCATTATAAATGGGGATGCATTCAGAAAAACATCATCTGCCTGCCAGAGTGTGGGCTCCTCAGCACGGGCAGCTTGTGGCAGAGGAGCTGGCGCGTGGCGGCACGTGGCTGCGTGTGGGTTGGCAGCATCCCGGTCGGCAGCATCCCATGAGTCCTGAGCCACCCTTGAGTTCTGCCTGCTGCCCAGGCTGGGTTGTAGCTCTCTTTTGGAGTGGGTTTGCTGGCGCTCAGCACCTGAGTGTCAGCACGGTTGCAGGGATGGTGATCTGCAAGCCCAGGCTGAGGACCTGGCACTGGTGGAAAATGTGGGCTCCTGGCAAAGTTTGTGCAGGTCATTGCTGGCAGAGCTGGCAGACTCTTGCTATGAAGGTATTTTATGGCCTTCACGAGATACATGCAACCCTGCTGAATGCTATATCTTCTCAAAGCACCGGGGTTTTCTATAGTTGAATACTACAAAACTCTGGGCTACGGGAAAGTTCATTATAACAGGGGATGAACAGGCTCCTGCCTCCTTTCCTAGCTCCTCAGCCAGAGACATGGGTCTGTCTAGGCTGTGCTGCTCCTCTTAATGCTGCTCAGATGTAAAATCTTTGTACCTCCTTGCCTAGAAATGGTGTCTGATATCCTGCTGTAAAGGAATCTTCTTGTGTATATGGAAGCCAGGTTCCTCTCCCCTATTGGAGATGTCTGCTGTCATCCACCCTCTGGGTTCCTTCTCCTGTGGTGCTAAGCACTTGCATTTTGGGGGTCTTCATCACAAGATGAATGGCTGATCTCACTGTTGCATTTTTTGTGTGGGAAGATCTCAGGTTTTGCAGGCCCCCTGGTCTGGACAGTGGGGCCTCCTTGGCAGCTAGTACAGCCATCATGTCCATGGACTGTTGTGGATCTGCTGGGGCTGCTTTGAACCACTGAGCAAACAAAATGCCTCCTCTCTAATAAAAGCCTAGATATGTGTCTGCCTGATCAGCATGCCTGGGCTATTGTGTCAGCTCTCCAGGGGATAAAAATATCCCAGAGCAAGCCATGCAGCAGGCTGCAGGCATGTGCTGGAAAGTCTGCCTTTGGAGGTGCCTATGGGAGCTGGTGGCAGGACCCACTGGTGGTGGCTGTCAGGGCTGGACATTTTGGTTTGCAGAAGCTGAGCCCATGGGGGCTGTCGGGAGTAAAATTGCTCGGCTCTCGGTTCAGGCTCTCTCCAGGTGTCCATCTTGAGCTTTCAAAACTTCCTTCTAAAAAGAGCTCCCCAAGTGCACAGGTGCTCATGGAAATGGTCCATGCGGGCCAAGTGGCTTGTTTGCTTTTTAAAGTGCTGTCTTGCCCAGCTTTCTGGGATTCGGTGGCTAGTGCCTGGGCTGTGTGTAACCCTGGCTGGAGACTGGTGGCACTGACCTTCCCCAGGGCTCGTGCAACCTGGCCGCCTTGTCCTATACTGCTGCTCGGCATCCCTGGTCCAGGGTCCTTACAATCCGCCGTCCATCCTTGACATCTTCTCTCTTCTGCCTCAAGCAAAAGAAAATGAGATGGTTTTTTATTTTCCAGGTGTTGTTTTTTCCTTCACCTCCTGCTGTGGAGGTTTTGGGTTTGGTTTTTTTTTTTCCCCCCTTCTTTTTTGGTTTATATTGTTGGAACATTTATTTCCTCTCCTGTTTTTATTTTGAAAAGGGGAAGAGAGCCCGTATCCCCCTGAGGTGTTATTAAGCTGAAAGGCTGGTGATTTGACTGTGAGGCACGCTTGCACCTCCCACACTCGTGCAGTCTGTGACGCATGCCGCAATCAATGGAGAGGGGATGAATAAACCCAGCATTTGCTCCTTGCCTGCCATCCCCAGAAAGAAGGGGGTGGAGGAGGGAGGGAGGGAAAAACTCTGCTCCGGACCTGCAGTTCTAAGAACTGTTTTCTATATAGCCAAGGGATGCTTGCCAAAACATCTCCATCACGTGATGGGTCCTCTTTGTCTCATGGGGTTAGGGTTGCACTGCCATGAAGCTTATGGGACTGCTGCAAGCCTGGCTTTGGTGTCCCTCATCTCATCAGGCTTTTTTCAAGGCAGTGCACTTCAAGGTATGTTGGGCTGGTCCATGTGGTCTGTGGCTCTCCTCCACCTCATGCTTCTTGCCAACTCTGGACTTGTAAATGATGGGAAAGGGACCTCTGTCTCTGTGGTGTACAGCTTCTGGCACACTGCTGTGTGGCTCCCAGTGATGCAAATTTAAGACATTGAGTTCAATAACCTGTCTTTTTGCTGTAATGGTCCATGTCACGGTTCTCCAACAGCATATCCCAGACAAGGGGATTCCTTCTTGCCCTGATAGGGTGCCAGTCCCAGGGGCCCTTAAGGAATGGAAATATATGGTCCTGCATGAGAAATGGGGGCATGTCTATACTGATGGGGGTGGTACATTGCCCTGGAGGACTGTGGGTGGCAAAGGCTGAACTGCAGGATTTGTACATCTCCTGCCTGCATGAAAACAGTCCCCAGAACAAAACAGCAAACTGGCTAGTGTGTACCTGGGACCCACCATGCTGAATAGATGGCTTGAAATGGCTGAGCTGGAATCAGATGCTGGGCTCCAAAGGCTTTCTACCACCTGGAGAGGATCAGGCCCTCCTCTTCCTTGGAGTGTGTGCTCCAGCCCCAAGGATTATTTTTTCCTGTGGGGGAAGTAGCTGAAACCCTGAATAATTGAGCACTGGCACTTGCTTTTTCTCCCCCCCCCCCGCCTTCCTGCATGAGCAGCTTTTCCCTGCATTACAGTGAGCTGTTCCCTGTGGTTGTGTGGTGCTGGGAGCTGATGTGCTATAGAATTAGGGGCTTGCAGTGGCATGAGAGGACATGAGACCTTTTGCTTCTGGTTCCGGCCATGCAATCCATGCTTCAGTGGGACAGCACTTCCCTTTGAAAGATACCAGTCCTCTTTGGTTTTGGCCCCTGCCCATGTCAAGTGTTGCATCTTCAGTCCACCTTGGAAAGCTCTACCTGTAACATGCATCCTGGCAGTTTCTCACTTCCAGAGAGCACCCCTCCAGCAGTGCCACCCCCGTGCCTCAGCAGGGGAAGGAAATGGCATTGCAGAGGCTGCCATCGCTTGTATGAGCAGTCAGCACCAGCCTTCAGAGCTGTCACATTAAGGTTGTAGCTGTGTGTCCATCACTCATGGGCAAGTGTTTTTATGCCCCGTATTTCATGCCTCAGACTATTTTTAATAATTGATATTAACACTTTACAATAGAGGAAATGGACAGCAGGCCATCATTTACACACTACATCAATAATAAATGGAGCAATGCCAAAACACATCAGTAACAAGCTTGTTTGTCCTCTTCTCATGTTCACAGTGATCCAGTCCTAAGGAGGTAGCGCACAGGCAGGTGATTAGGCTAAGGTACCAGCAGAGAGAGAGAGAGATCTGCTGAGGAAACAGGGGGGATAGTGTAGGATGTACTGCCCTTCAAAAGGCTCAAAGTTGGATAAAGCTATGTGTGCTATGCAGAAGCTACACATGTGCTATTTCCCTCAAGACGAACCTTTTCTCTGCTTATTGCCACATCCCCTGGAAACTCACTTGAGCAAAAGGTTTCTGACCCAAATACAGACCCACGTTCCCCAAGCCCCCTCCTGTCCTGATGCTGGCACCATCCCAGCGATGGCCCCAGCAGATGCTGAAACATCTGTGCGAACTGCACTGCTGTGGGCTCCCATGTAGCATAAGCTCAGCCTGGGGGCAGAGCTTGCTTGGCACCTGCCTGCAGAAGACCACATTAACTATGGGTGCATTTAGAGAAACATTTTCTTTTAGATCAGGCATGTAATGCATGACCACTGTTAACAGGCATCCAGGTCACAGGAGCGGACTAGAGCTATCCAAAGTTAAATGCTAAAACATATATAGCCTGGATACAGAGCAACTGTTTTGCTCTATGAACCCACTGCTCTGGTACAGCACTACTAATCCATGTAGAAATAGACTGTATCTGCCTGAATTCTCTCTGGTCAACTCCTCAGCAGAGGAGAACGGGGTAGTTTGGAGCATAGGAAATGGTTATCTTAGCTCATGTATCTGTTAGATCTTGTAGTTCCTCATTTCTTGCAGTCTTTGAACTGGTTTCCGACTTGTTTGTGTGTGGTTGCTGTAAGGGAAGCTTGTGGGTCCATGTGTAAATCTCTGTTATTCTTTATTGCTCACGTAATTTATTTCTTTTCTCTGTCCTGCATCAAACCGCAAGCATTTTCTGGGCTCCTCTGCTTCTAGCATTGGCCTCAATCAAACATGCTGGCAGTGTACCTGGTGCTGGTTTTCTTCTGCAGTCCATGAACATCTTCAGATCTGCCTGAGCTATGCTGCAGGCACCTTTCTCCAGATGTCTTGGTACTGAAAACATGATGCTCACTCCAGTGGAGTTGTCTCTCTCCTTCCACATCAGTCATTCTGTGCCTTGACTCTTCTGCATGAGTGGCTGCTCTTTCTTTAACTTGTTCTCCTATCCTGGCTATTTGGAGGCATTCCTTTAGAGTTAGACCTCTAGATGTCCATGGCTTTCTCCATTTGCAGGAATACTACCCCAAAGCCAACATGTTGTTACAGATTCAAAATTAACCATGCTTGGCACCTTGTTAACCGCTTTACACCTTGTTAACCCCATTCCTAACTCTTGGCCCAGTAAAGCCCAGTACCCCTGCAGCTTGGTTCTGTCCTGGCTACCACTCTAGGCTGTTCTTACTACAGTTGGCTGCTTCAGGTGTAATCCTGGCAACAGCATCCCTTCCCATTCCATCCCCCTTGGCAGGCCTAGCGAGTGTTTATTTTCCATACCTCTACTGCTCATGGCCAGTTCTGTATACATTTTGTACTCTGCCCCTTCTGCAGTAGGGCCTTTTGTAGAAACCCTTGGTGCTGGGGAGTCAGGCTCTTTCTGCCGGCTCTTTTGTTCTGCTTTCTTAGCCCAGAAGCTTCATAGACACAGAAAAGAGGAGCAGAAACATTCTGGAGGAGGTGGAGATGGCAGGAAGCCAGTCTCTGTGAACCTGGCTACTCTTGAGCTGACCTGTGTTAATAAGCGCTCGTCCTTGCTGTCAGGCTCCCTAGAGTGACTGCTGTCAGTAAGGTGATAGCAGGAGACTGTTCCAGGCTTGTAAAATGCAGCAGAGCAGGTAAAGCTGTAGATGCTGCTGGTGTTGCAACCAGGGGATCTCAGGCTGCCTTCCCGGCACTGCCTCTGGGTCCTCCTGAAATATTCTGCTCATTGCTCCAGGGTCCATGAAGTTTCCACCCCAGGAAAGAGACAGTTCTTAAAAGCTTCTTGCAAGCTGAGCCTGAGCAGAAAGCATGCTCTTTCATGCAAGTGCCTTCTTGCCACCAGTTTCTCTTGCCCCAGACTACATAACCCACTCTTCCCTATGTGTTTTCACAGGGGCTGGAACTGGCATGTTCTTGAAGAGAAGAGCACCCTGAAAATCAGTATGTGACTGGGCTACCTCCTGGCACCTGCCAAGACAACCTCTGCTGTGTTACCTGCTCCTCGCAGCTTGTAACAACCATGAGAAACTCTCCAGGTAAATGGTAATTCTGATGGGGTCAAACACCACCCTCCTCCCCCTTGTGCTGATGTTGAAATGTTTCACAGGCTCAGTTTGACTTCAAGGAAGCTGCAGGGGAACCCAAGCGGGTTTCCATTGGATGCCTACCTACTTTCTCACTGCTTTTCTTCTTCTGGCTGCCTGCTGGGGAGAGGACAGGACTGCCCCAGCATCTCTTTCCAAAGCTCTCTGCTGCTGGGCAAGGCGCTTCTCCTCGAGCCGACTGGCAGCGCCATCCTGGTGCTTGGCTGCCTCCCCTTCCACAGAGAAGGTTAAAAAAAGAAAATCCAAACCTCAAACCAACCAAAAAAACCCCTTGTAACTAAACTCTATTTCCGACTCCCCTTTGAAAAGGAAGTACTTTTCTTTCCGTGTAGCTCCAACAATGACCCTCTTTGCTGTCTGTAATGTTAAACCACTCTCCTCTGATGTCTTGTTGAGTCCCTGCAGATTTTAAGTAGTTTGATGTATATTTTAAGGCACTCTCTGCCATTCCCTTGCCAGTGATATTTTTAAATAGCCATTATTTTGGTCGGACATACGAAAAGCCAAGTTCTTTCTATTGCTGGCTGTGCAAATCCTTTTCCTGAGGCTATGCTAAAATGGCTGATGCCAGGATGCAGACAACGGTGTTTTTGGCACTGCTGGGAGGCAAAATTGCTGTTGGCAGGCATAACCCAGCTGTTTATTTCATCTCTGCTCATGGCAAGGGGCTAGGTGGGGAAGGGAGGGATTAATGTTTGCTGTGGGAGAGAACAAAAGGAGAAAAATTAAGTTTGAGTACTTTGGAAGCACTATAAACAGTGGGGGGAAAAAAACATTGACGTTACCTTTTCAACACACGGTTTAGCTTACACTTACCTTTGTCTTTCTAAGGACTTGTACCTTCCTATCCTGTGAACCAGTGTAAAATTGCTTCCTACTTCTGAAGCAGCTGTTTTCCTCAATGTGGACTAGTGGGCTTATTTAAGGACATTATTGGAACTGCGAAAGACTACCCAGCCAGTCAGATTAAAAGAATTTAAACTCATAGAAATTGCTTATAGAAAATTGCACTCATATATGACAATTTTACTGGGGATACTACAAGAAAGTTATGATTACAGATCATATAACGAGCTGAGAAGTGACAGTAAGAAACTGTGAGCACATTAAAGACAAAAGCATTATGTGATCTGGGTGGTCATAAAGGTACTGTTTGTACTGTCTGTTTATAAAAAGCATCGTTACCTGTTGGACGGTACTCTGGCTATGAGTGATATGATTAATTGCACTTGTTTTAAACTAGCATAGATGGTCTAACCATGAATGGCGTCCTAGATTACATCCTGAAACATTGGCATCATTGATGGCAGCTTCCATCTTCAGGATGTCTTCATGACAGCCTTCTGGATGTGTTATTTTTCCAAGTGGCTTCAGATAATAACAGTGTATGAACTGTTCTGCTGTCAGTAAAATATCAACACAGGCAGCTTTCAGCAGGTATCCAGTAATGAAAGAATCAAATGCTAGTAGTTTTAAGAATCTGCGGATTAGGATTTACTGCTGCTTTGGCCATCTAGAAGGAGCAAACATTAAAACTGCCAGTGCCTGAAAGTGCAAAAGACCTCAAGGGACTGAGTCAGGAGTGTCTGTGTACGGGGTGGCATGTACAATTAATAAGAAGTAAGAGTTAACTGGTATAGGCACACATCTTTTAAGATCACAAGTGGTTTTGGCCAGAGGGTCTGGAAAGAAATAGTAAGGGCTGGTGGCTATGGGCTTAACAGCTCAGCTGAGCAGTGAGGACAACATTCCCATGTGCATCCCCTGATTTATCTCTCTCTTATTCTTATCAACTTCCAAAGCGAGACTGACTGCACAGGGGATTCCTGTGGCCAAGCTTCTTGTGTAGGTTGCCTGAGGAAGGAGTTAAGCAGACAACAGCTTTCTCCTATAATTAACTTGCAAGGGAAAGGCTGTTTTTCAGTCATGTCCATTGGGACTGGTGAAGGAGACCAGTTTCTTACTGAAAGTGCAGTACTGTTAAGGAATAACTGATCACAAGAGAATCCATCTTAAAAAAGCTGGAAATAAATTAATGGGGAGGGAAATGAAGATGCTGCTCTGCACCTTTCAGCTTCTAAAGACGTTTCTCTGTCTCATAGACCAAGACTTGGTGCTTGTAACAGCTGCAATTGCTGCAGCTCTGTTGGATAGGTGGGTTATTTTCCAGAGGCAGAACCAGAACTGGGGTCACCCAGGTGGGATCAGCACACTCACCGCTTGCTGCAGGACAAAGCTTGTGGTGGGACTGGGCTAGAGGCATGGTCCCAGACAGGCCCTGCTGATCCTGTGCATTTCATCCAAGTCTTTTGCAGGTCCTTGGTTTTGTCTCAATCCCGTACAAGATGTTTCCCTGTCCCCAAATTCTCAAGCCCTTCTCCTCTCCAGCATAATTTCCTGAACAGTCACAAGCACACTGCAGCCACTATTTGAGGTAATTTTGATTTGAATTAAGTTTGATTTGCTATCTTTTTGAAGATGGAAAGGGGCACTTGTCTAAAGGGTGGATAGTTTTTGTTGTTGTTGTTGTTTTAATTTCTTGGATCCTGTGTTTTGCATAGCAGCGTCTTGTGCTGCGGGCAGGGATCACAGGGTTCCCTGATAACAGCAGTCAGTCCATCAGAGGAAAACGCTGGGTTAGTTTTGCTTGCAGTGTAATGGTATCACCTTTCCATCACAAAGAAATATAGTCCTATGATGCTTAACAAAGACTTCTTGTTAACAATAACTCAGGTGAGTGTAAACAAATCCACATAATGCTCCATAACACCAGTCAGCTGTTTAAACACAGAACCTAAGGCATAGCAGTAGATCACCAAAATATATAGCAGATATTATGATAATATCTGCTTCTCACAGAATTAAAATGATCTTTTGGGGCATTTGGCTATCTTCAGTTCTTGAAGGAAATATTCCCCTAACTGAAATAAATTCAGCTACCTGGTAACTACAGACAAATGAAAACATACGATTGTCTAGTAACACATGGAAAGAAAATAATACAGCCACTCTGGGAACTTTATACTGTTAAGCATGTGAAAATCTAAGGGTAGAAAATCTGATCTTGGTTCAGAAAGTAGGTGTTGCTGCGATGCTCAAGAAGGATGCAGGTTTTTAAAGAATAGGTTTCCTGGGGGTTCCCTTTGGACCCAGCTGTTTAGTGAAATATCTCTTTTGGACTTACAGACTGGTCTGGTGGTGGCTAGGGAAGACTCTGCTGCACGGCAGGGTTGTTTCAATTACTCTTGTTGTTAGCACATGAACGTTTCACTACTAGTCTAGAGACAGAGTCCTGCTGTGCTCAGCCACTGGGTTCCCATTTCTCCTAAATTCAGGAGACCTCTTTTTCTAGAAATCTCTCCTCCTGCTCTTCCAATATAGGTTGTTATAGACTCGTCAGACCATCACCCCAGCCCAAGACGAGGTGAGTTTTTTCAGCCTTGGCCTTCAGGGCAGGTTTTCCAGGCTTCAGCTGAGATCTGTGCCTCTTCCCTGAATAGCTGCTTTCCAGATGTGCTTTCTGCACTCTTCCAGCCATGGTCTTGCCAAAGTGCTTTGCTGATTTTCTGCTGTGTATGTATCCAAGCATTGAAATGAGCTCTCCCCCTCTTCCTGCAGGTTCCTGTGCAGGTAGTTATTTGCCAGGGACTCTGGTTTCAGTCGCCGATGAATGCAGTCCCTTGTCCTTGAAATGCAACGTGTGCTCTTGTTCCTACATGCAGATACTTGTATTTGGTTGTCTTGAAAAATATGTGTTGTTTTGTGGAGCCCAGCTTCCCATGCTTTCCAGATTGCTCTGCATCGTTTCTGTCTGTCAAGCTTCTTACATTGCACCCAATCAATATGACATCTGAGCCTCACTTGCTGGGGAAATGGAAATCAT
Source organism: Haliaeetus leucocephalus (assembly GCF_000737465.1). Lineage (NCBI taxonomy): Eukaryota > Metazoa > Chordata > Aves > Accipitriformes > Accipitridae > Haliaeetus > Haliaeetus leucocephalus. Next base: position 2,480,176 of record NW_010973023.1, on the reverse strand, counting down.
AGTAAATATTTTGTAGTCTGTGCAAAATGAGTTGGCGGTCTCAATTCAGTTGCTTTTTAGGCAGGTGTTTGCATATATTCCCTAAGACCACTCTTAGATTTGGCACCTGAAATTGTGCTTCCTGGCAGGCACTGTGTGAGAATTTGGGGCTGAATCCTCTACCTGCAATGCCCCCAGCAAGGCTCCTGGCCTCTCCAGCAAGGTGATGCTCATCCCTCAGAGAAACCCATAACCCGATGGGGTCCCGGCTCCTGAGCAGGGCAGCTGGGAGCACAGTACTGTGGCTGGATCAGAACAGTTGGGAATGCTGCTGTCCACATGCTAGCTTTGTTGGGAATTATGCCGGGGACTTCAAGCACCTTCAACTACCCCTGTGGTTAACTCTGTGATTGGATCTAAATGTATTTTATGGATTCACTTGAGGGCTGTGCCAATATCTATTGACATCAACAGGAATCTTTCCATTAACTGAAAGCACTGAATGTATTTCTATACAGCTGTATCTTACTCCAGGTTTGTTTTCACAAGGAGGAGGACAATAGTGGAGTGAGGACTGTGTGATTTTTTTGTTTGTTTGTTTGTTTTCTGTAAATAAATGCAACATCATCCTTGAAGCTCAAGCCTGCTTTTTCAGGCAGCCCTCTACCCCAAGACATACTACTTTTTCTTTCTCTGTATTGTGCTCACAGCAGCACCTCTAGCTTTCCAACCTTCAGGCAGAGTTAAGCACCCACCTCCACCCAAACCAGCATCCCAGATTTGCTAAATGGAGCAATTAGACCAGGCAGGTGCATCCATCGGCCTCAGCATTGCCTTCAGCAACCCCTGGATCAGACAGGCTTGGTGGCAACCCTTAAAGTTTTTCAGCATGCATGCATGCTGATTGCAGACATTGCTGCAGTTGGAAATAATTCTCTATGAAATGGATGCTCTGGGAAATGTCTAGCAAGTGAATGTTTTTTAATTAAAAAAAGTGATGCTTATGAATTGTCCGCTTGTGAAAGGTGCTGGAAAGTAGCCTCATCCATGACGCTGGCTGGCTGGCAAGGAAGGTGAGCCAGGACTTCAGTGAAATCAACGGGAAGCTCTGTGGCTGCTGCAAGGGAAGAGGCTCCACTGCTGCGGAGGTGGGCCGCGGCGAGACGGCGGCTGTGCTGTTCTGCTCCTGCAAAAGCAGAAGTGGGCACGTACTGAAATATCCTAGTTAATTCTGGATCACCATCCTCGGCTAACATTAGCTTTGTACCTTGTGCTTAGTGTTCTTTCTTGCTTTTTATTAATTCTAATCCATGCAAGGACGTTTCCTCTTATCCCATGGTATCTCAGCGTGCTCAGTGAAGGAGAATACTGGGAACATTTTAGGAAATCCAAGATTAGAGGAACTGTCTCCCTCTCCCTTACCTACATGCTTGCTGACTCCTTCACAGAATGACCATAGTTTCGTGAGGCAAAACCTCCCCTTACAGAAATCATGTTGATTCTCTATGGCCATATCCTTATTCATCTATATGATGTCCTCCCTTTTTAAATGCAAAATTCAAGAACAGGTACTAAACCAGGTTAGGATGGCAGGTTACAAGCTTGGCTGGTAGTTCAATTATTTCTTCTTTAATTTCCTTTATAAGGTATAGATGACTGCTGATGAGAAGTAATTGATTCCAGTGACTTGATTATTGTGATTGTTCATTTTATTTGTCTAGTCTGTTCCTCAGACACTTCACACACAGGGGTCCTGTCTCTGACTGTCCCCCATCAAGAAGGTTGTTGTGGGAAAAATTCCCCTTGCTCCAAATACTCCTTTTTCCTACCCCAGTAGCATGCTTTAGAAGTTACATCCACGCCTAAATCCTATTGACTTCAGTGTTTCTTTGGAAACTATATTTAGATGAACTGTTTTGAAAGCACTGGCTCCATTAGGAACGCATGCTAGACATTCTCTCCCAGACTTCTTTCAATGTTTTCCTTTCTGTACCAATTATGTCCGGATCCAAAGTTAATCTGTGAAACGCAAGAGCAGCTGTACGAAGGCAGACCGAAGGCTCAGCTAGCTTTGTGCATTATCTCTGACACTGGCTGGTAGCAGACGCTTAATGGAAGGAGCATAAAAACAGGCGTTATGCTGGCTCCAGCAAACCCTCCTAGCAAACTGCAGCATAACAGCTTACTGAGCTAGAGGTTTTTCTCTATTTTTATGTTTCCTAGATCTTTTTGTTCAGCTTACCTTCCGTTATTTTGGCTCACTGCCTTTGGAGCATGCTCACTTTTCTGGCTTCCACAATGGTCTATAGTAGTGAAGTCCAGGATTTGCATGAAAAAGTGCTTTGTTTTGGTTTTTAATCTGCATCATTTTAAGAATGTCCCTCAAACAGTGCTCTTGTACTCTTAGAAGGAGTGACGATGCGTTCACCACCACCACACACCTCCTGATTTGATGGAAAAGGTGACAGAGATCCAGAAGTCACCTCTTTTTCAGGCAGAGAACTGGCCAGATGTAAACTATAACTTAAGGGGAGGGATTTATCAAGCCATTTCCTTGGCAATTCCTTACAGTCTGTTCATCTCTTTGCTCACTGTTTGGGAATGAACTGATGTTTCTGTTGATTTGAATTCTCTCTTTCCCGAGTGGTAGTAACTAATGGAGGGACTACGGTGAGGTCAGTTTTCTTTTGTGCTACTGCTTGTTTATCAGCACCTGGTACTCTGTTTTACTGCCATGTCCTCCAGTCCTTCTGCAGCTCTTTATAGATAGCACTAATTTCTGCTACTTAATATTTTTTTTCTTTATCCTCTGCAAATTGCTTCTACAACCCTTTTCCAGATCCTTTAGGCTCTGAGAACAACACATGTCACAGCCCAAATTGCTGTGGGATTCCACTGGGATTCCCTCCGCTGTGAAAAATAACCATTTATTTCTACCTGTCCTTTCCTATTTTCTACCAGTTTTGAATTCACTTGAGAACCTTTCTTCTAATCCCAGGAGAGATTAATTTCCTAGGAGCCCCTGGTGAAGGAGCTTTTGAGAAACCAGAGTACATGGTATCAACTAAATTGCCCCTACTTACATATGCATTGATGCCCACAAAGAATTCCCCAGGAGGCATGATTCCAGCTACCAAAAGCATGTTTTTTCATCCCAGTTTTCTAATTATCTATAATGCTATTACATAGCCTCTACTGCTTTGCTCAGTGTTAAACTCGGTGATAAGTAGCTCAATGAATTCCCCTTTGGATTATTTTTTTGGTTGGGTTTTTTTCTTTTTAACTGCCCACTTCCCTTCTTCAGAGGCTGACAGCCCTGGAGTTGATGTCTTCTTATTCCTGGGTTATCCCTCATCTGGACCAGTGTGCACTGGTGCTGAGAAAAGGTAACACCTGGATGTGAAACTGTGCTTTCTACAACAGTGAGGGAGAATATTTGATGTCCCACAAACACTCAAGGCACCACCTGTGGTTTACGTGCGCCATGCAAAACAAGTGCTCGGGACATTTCACACTCTTTCTCTTACTTTGGAATGAGGTGGTGAGGATTAACATCGTGCCTATAGCCCCTCAGTTTGTCTGAAGCTGCCAAATTATTTTTGATTTCTAGGGCTACCGACTGGTTTGCTGTAACAGGTAAAGAAAGACTTACAGCATTAGTCCTTCTCCTTTCCAGAAATGCAATCGAGCTTATTCCACCATACTCAAACCTGTGCTTGTGTGCAGAGATGGCCTGAGGAACTCATGTGCTGCAGAAAGTTGTTGTCTCAGGATCCTTCTGGGTCCTGTAACCCAGGCGCCTGTTCTTTTCATATCAGTAATGGATTTACATGAGTGTACTCTGTGGCCTTGCTTTGCAAAGAAAAAAATAATGGCTCTGTTTAAAAGGTGGGTTTTTTTCTGATGCGGTATAAGAACACTGTTAAGGTTGACAAGCTAGCTCAGTTCCACAGAAGCAGAGTTCTCCTTCAGTCTGCAAAAGGGCAGGCTGGCAGACATTTTTCTTTGCAGTATTTTCAAAATCTCTTTGAAGCCACATGTTTTTGGGTTTTCCACCCCTCCTCATCCCCATTGTCACTTTTTTTTTTTCCCCCCCATGGAGGACGTCTTATGGTTTCAGGAGAGATACCACCAAGGACTGGCCCAGCGTGGAATTTCTGCAATCCTGAACCGCTCTATTAGTGTTCCCAGGGCTGGATTCAATTGACAAGAGGCTCTGCAGCCAACCCCCTTGGACTGCACATGTGTTTATTTAAATGTCAGTGGCCCACACAAGCTGAATACCTATTAGCGAGAGCATGCATAAAATCCAAAGCACAGCTACAGTTCATATTTATTGTTCAAAGTACAGATCCCCTTATTGTTGTCATTTCAGTACCCTTGTATTTATGGTATTATTCAGTCAGCTCTGAGAAGTTAACTAGCACTTTGCAGTGTTTCTTTACTGCGAGGGTATAATATCCGTCTATGATAAATATATAGGTAAGGGATTTAAGAAACAAAACAAAACAGCAACAACATATTGCATGTGAAAACTTTACTAAGCAAATAAAACATTTCCCACCAGAGCTGTGGAAAAAAAACCAGCAAGCTGGTATCATCTGAAGTCAGTTAATGAGCAGTAGCTGTGTACTTCAACTCTATTTTTTAACTCTGTATTTTGTCATTCTCCAGCATCTTTGTACCCCACTCTCTTTAAAGCTCCCATGCAGACTGGAAGTTAATTGGTAAGGGTTGTAGCAAGGCTTTTTTGGTAAGGGCTTGCTGGGAGCTGAGGACTTCAAGGCATCCGGGCTGGGTGTAAACGCTGCTCTTCTGGTGTTTGGACTTCCTGTGTGTGAATGATACTAAAAATGCCACTACCTGCAGAGCTATGTTAGCAAACCCGCTCAGCAGTGACAGGACAGAATTGTTCTTGCCAGCAAAGCTTGTAGTCATCCTGGGAATGAAGTGAGCGGCCGTGGCAAATGGGTGTGTTTTTGACATAA
>NW_010973023.1:2463185-2475199 GCF_000737465.1 Haliaeetus leucocephalus | reverse complement strand
TTTGTTGTCGCACCCCCCCCCCCCCCCCCCAATGTGAAGAGTTAAAGCCTAGAGAAACGAGGATGCTGTATACCTCTTCTGAAGGCAGGAGGAAATCAGAGAAAAAACATCTTTTGCAGTTGATAGTCTAGAACCCTGCCCTATTTTAATTCTAACAGTTGGCTTGGTGAGGAAACATCCAGCAAAAAAAGATACTTTCTGCTAAAAGTAAAGCTATTTCAGCCGATTTAAAATTTCACTGGCAACATTCACCTGTGATCTTTCTTAGTTTGGAGTGATGATAACGCTTGCATTTGATTTGAGAGAATAGCAGTTCAATTAAATGGGGAAAAAAGAGAAGTTTATATTTGGCTGGTGGTGTTCTGCTGACACGAATGAGAGTTACTCCAAATGGAATTTTGGGCTCAAGTCCAGAAAAGCAAAAATGCTTCTTTAAAACCAACTGTAAGGCTGCTTTTCTGTAATAGGGGGCTGTCCTGCTTGCTCATTAAAACATAGAGAAGATGGGATGTATCAGGAGTAGGGATCATTTTTGCTTGAGGTTGCTGGTTTGAATCCTGTCCAGGCTGGTAGTGATGGAAAGCTGCAAACCTCCAGTGGTTATTCAGTAACCAACATGAAATAAGTTGGTGGTCTCATTCCAGTTCCTGGCGGTCAGGTGTGTGCATCACAGAAACCACCACTTCACTTGGCATCCTCACTGAAAGTTGGAGCAGACAGACCAGCGATTGAATCGACAGAGAAGGGCACTGAACAGCCCTACAATTTTAGGATTGAGTCTTCAAGGCAGCTGTTGAGAAGGGCTGGCAAGACAGTCAGAGGGAGCCTGCTTTGCCCTGTAAGGGGTTGCTGCTCGTATGAAATGAAATCCAATACCAAAGCCTGTCGGCTTTGCATCTTGCATGACTGCTGCATTCACTACTTGAAAAATGAATTTTGATGGGTTAGCTGCCTTGCAAAAACACACATGGTAGAAGAGCTGCAAGTACCTCTTCTGCCGAAGGTGTGCAGCTGTCTGTACCTTGCGCGCTGTACAGTTGCATATTAAAGGTTAAGGATGCCCATGCTTTTAAAGTGATTTCCAGGTCTGACTATCATTTCTGTATGAGGAGAAACCTCAGGCTAAATTTTTGGACTGTGACTTCAGAGACGGTTTTGCAGACAGTCAGGCCCTTAGTGAACAGAGCTGCCAGTAACCCAAAACTGATGGATGCTCCTGGTAATTCAGCTTTGAAATACGTAAGAGATCTTCAGAGAACTTCTTTCACCATGGCACAGGAGTCCACCTTCCAAAATCCTCAGTCTTGTGGCAAGATCCATATGGCTATGCACGGGAGAAATGTGTCTGTAATGATATAGTCACATCCGAAGTACATTCCTATACCTGTGTAGGACACAGCTCCTTCCTCTGGTCCAATAATTGCAATTCCTTCAGTTTTGTGACTTTGAAAATTATTCTTTTGCTTTTGTCATGTTAAGGATACCCATTTCCATTTTATTTTTGGCTGACTGTAGAGCACCAGCAACTAGGCCAAAACTCAATGGTAAATCTGTGACGGTCTCTATCAGGAAAAAAAGGATAGTGATTATACCTAGGAGTTTTATCGGCCACAGCTCTTACATTGTTTGCTGGAGAAACTGTTCTTTGAAATGTATGACCAAAATAAACAGCCTCGCATCTGTAGCATTGTGGATAATTTAACAAGTAATCCCCTGGAACCGTTGTCTGCATTTACCAAAAGCAAGGTGACAAAAAGTATTCTTGTGCTTTGGCGCTGGAGATAAGCAGCTAGGGTTCACAGGGTTCAGAAGAAAGTATGAAACTATAAGCAACACACCTCTCCCACTCTTCAGCTAGTCCTCTGTTGCCATACTCTAATAACCCTTTCATACCTACTTGCCTTATCCAAAATATGAGTTCGTTTGCGAGTGTCAGGTTTGCAATCAGGCAAATTACTGCTTGTCCTTTGTTCACTTGACCAGATGAGCAGGGAAAAAAAAAAAAGCAAAGCTCTAACACTTTCTATCTTCTCCTTGCTGGTACAGAAGCACAACCCAATTTTGCCCCACTACGCTTCCTATCATATGACCATTGCATCTTAGTCTCTATGTATGAGCCCCTCATTCCAGTACAAGGCAGAGGCTCTATTTATCATACTCGCGTTTCCCAGTCAGTCCAGTAGCTTTCCTAGAGGTTATCCATATTAGCCTGCTAATGTGTGATGTTTGAAAAGTTCCCATCAGTGTTCATAACTGAGTCTTTAATACACAACAAGCCACCTGCTAACCTGATAGGAAGTTCCTGATAAGGGTGAATGAAGATCTGTGTGCCTTGTCTCTTCGGACACCAGAGTATCGCAGTGTGAACAACCTAAACCAATTCTACTGGAACGATACAGACATGTCCCATTGCAACATCATCTCTAGAGGCACCTATTGCAAACTCTTCCTTTTCCAAAAGGAAAAATATACAGTACTTATTAAGCAGTGTAGGTATTATTGATCTGTATCTCAATTACTTACATTCCATTTCTGGGTTGGTCTCCATTGCCTTGCAGCTTTTTGAAACAACTCTTCAGTTTTAGTTTCCACTCTATCCCATTCAGTTCTTTCCGTAAGTGTAGTCCATGACACCATGGGGTTTCTGCTATCTGCTCTTTTCAGAACGTGAAGTCTGCCTTTTTTTCTTCCTTTTTTTTGTGGAAGAAAGCTAGAGGGACCTCTGGTTCTTTTGGAGGCCTGATCTTGCCTAGTGATCCTGGAAGAGAGAAGTAACTCTCCTTTCTGCTCATGTTTTATAGACACACACACAGACATTTCTAGGGCTGCAGAGGTTTTGACTCTTCTGACCTCTCATCATAAACATTCTAAATTTTATTTTTAACATTAATGGCTGAATACTCGTGTCTTAGCTTTCTATTAACATATCTGCCAATGAGAGTGCTAAATTCAAAAGTCACACCCAATTATTTAATAGTGGCAAACAGGGTCTGAGTATAACTCTTCAGATTTTCAAGACATTCCTTTCATGATTTTGATACCATTTTCCACAAGCCCATTTCACTGTTGCTATTCTGGACACTTGTACTTCTGTTGGCACGCTATGGATCCGCTGTGATGCTTTTTAAGAACTTGGTGAAAGTGCTTGTAATGAACACAAGTTTTTAAGATACAACAGGTAAGGAACAAGCATTAGGAAAAAAAATCTTAAATAGGAGAGATATGGATCTGAGCATTTTCCCTCTTTAGATGCCTCTGTGTCTCTGCATAGTGAGCTGAACCAGTGCTACAGGAATGATCTGTAGATGACATGTTTCAACACAAGACCTATACATCCACAGGCAGCCTCCCAGTGTGAGCTCCAGACTTAAACTTTCAGAAATTTTCTGGATTATTTATGTGAGCGTATTCAGGTATATTCAGCAAGAATGGATCTTGCTCCTTGCTATATTTTATTCTAATGCTCTGCTTTCTGAGTGTGCCAGGTTGACACCTCTGTTCGTGTATTCCTCCTTTCTGTGCCCATCTTTTTGCCCCTTCTTTATTGGACGTGCAACAGGAAGGTTTGATCTGAAAAGCTGATACACCACAGCGATTGCTCCCCCATAAGCAGATATAGAAAATTTGAGGTCTTTTAGTACTTCCTAGTGAGTTCAAATCCAAAACTAGCTGTGGTTTTGGTTTTGTCATAGGAAAGGGAAAACAAGATGACTGAGGTTTTGCCAAGTGCAAAACACAGCTGCCCGAGCCTTTTAATAGATATAGGTATTCAGGAAATGCATGGACTCTAAATAAGAAAGCTGTGGTCCATATGAAATGAGATTAAATAACCCTTAGAAAAACAAAATGGAGGAGGAAGAAATTGGGAATTTGAAAGGTCCGTGCAGTTTTACCCCCACACATCATCCATCAGTGCTCCTTTTAGTCTCAACTCCTTAAAACTGAAATCATCCTCTCTTCTGGACCTTGGTCAAAAAACTCCATGTCTCACAAAACATGATATATGCCTGAGCAGCACCAAGCTCCTGCCCCTGGGCACTCTTGATGTACTTTGTATCTGGATTGGTCTTGGCTTCAGTGTGCATAAAATAAACCTCCTGCCTTATGGGGCTTTGACTGAAGCGTGCTCTTCAGCATTGATGTCAAGTGGCCGTCTACAACCAGCGGACAGAACTAAGCAGTGATAACGTCAACATGTAGCGGTACAGAAGTCAAAAGAGAATCTATGTTTATTGATCTTGTACAGCTGTGACAGATATTTGAGTTGCCATTTGCTTTTAATGGAATAGAGCTACAGTAGGCAGAAATTGTCAGCAGCTTTATTAGTTTGCCACAGCCTAAAGTTTTCCTTCTTCCATGGAAACACAGAAGTGCCTGGTGATGGTCTGGGAGTTTTTTGATGCTCTGCTGCCTCACTTGTATCTGCAGGTCTCCCACTAATGGGTGAGAAATCCCAGTGCATTTATCCTCATCTTGTTCTTAGGAAGGAAAACAATAATATTCCTATTTTACAGATGCAGGACCAAGGAACTTACAGGGAAAAGGCCAGATCCAGTAATATAGTTAGCTTTCGTTTAGTAACCGAAGTTAAAAAATGCTCTTCCTCAAGCTTCAGGAGGTTGCTACCTTATTATGAATGCAGCTATTCACTCCTCCCCAAAACATCTTGATGCTACGCTGCTTGATCCTGTCAACACCAGCCTAAATTCAGATGGTGTTCCAGAACCTAAATGTTTCTCAATCCTTTCTATAGCTTAGTGGCTAAGGAACTTAACATCTTGCCTGCTCTCTCACCTCATGCATCCTGCACATCCTTCTGCTCGGTGGCCTGCCTTCACAGCAGGAGGGATATTATCCTGTGCCATCATGATCACAGTCATTTATGGAGGAGGAACCTGCCAGGCAGAAGAGGGAAGTGAAGTTGGACCCCCCCCTTTTGTGGGTGTGTGCTCTGAACACATTAAAATGCTGCAAGCTCTAGGCATCTCTAAAAAACCTGAAGTGCCTCTAATTCAGTTTTTGAATGAGAGAGTGAGTTGTGGGTCCCAAGTGAATGGCAGAACCTCCCTGCAGGCCTTAGTGACAAGATGTATTTAAGACTTGCTCCTGTGCTCAGGATTCCCCATAGACCAGCTACAGGCAGCTGCACCGAGAACATGCTGAATTCAGGCCACTCGCCATGCCGGCCATTACGGATCTCATTCTGCCACATCCTTTGCCTGTGAATCTATTTGCACACTCTCCCACAGAATCCTGGGTCTAAGAGCCCTGGGTTCGTTTTCAGGGGCTGTAATTGTTGGCTTGGCTTTTTATTCAAGCTTTGTCCCAAAGTAGATTGGATCTGCGAAAGTAAAGGCTCCAAGTATCAGCTTTGCCAGCTGCTACTTGTCTGTAAAATCTGAAAGTTGCTTCTCCTTAGAGGCAGTTGCTGCTCTTGAAGCCAGGCATTTTTATTTGCATGAGAAAGCTGTAGCTGACTGCAAGATACTCTATGATCTTATTTTAAAAGAAAAGGATAAAAATAAGTTTTAATTGTGTTCTTGCTCTGCCTCAATTTAGCGGCTAGCTGTTCCCTTTTGTGCTCCCCACATTTTTGGAGAGCTGGTTGACACTTATTTAGGTTGGCACAAACTAAATATAACCAAGTGTGTGTGAAAGAGCATGCACTGGGTCACAGCTTCAAGAGCAGCAGAAAAAAGCATTCTGCCTTTCTTTGCAGAGCAAGGGGGTTATAGGCAAAATACAGCTATTCTGAGACAGCTCAATGAAACACACACAACCTGAACAAAAAGTAAGTATTCCATTCAACTTGTGAATGCTTGTGAAATTTATTTTTTGCCAGCTTTTACAGTCCACAGCCTTCTCATTCAATCTTGAATAATAGCTTTGAATTGAGCTGTAAAAGCTTCCGAAGTTTGAAGTCTTTTGACAAGTTAATTTAGCTATATGGTAAAAAGTTTTTCCCCCAGATAGAATAAAGCCATCATATCATGAATGTAGTAGTCATCCAAGGGAAAGAAAACACCATTAGGATTAGAAATGATGGGCTTTATGGAGATAGTTTGTGGTTTAGTGTAATCTACTATCAATATTTCAGTAGAAAAATATTCTACTCGTCATTCAGCTGGAAGTCAATATCTTCACTTAAAACCAACACCCAGGGGCCAGACTGCATAAATTTTTTATTGAAAAAGTAACTTGTTGCTTTTTTCATCAGTTTTTTTTCTTACATTTATTTAGATTTTAATTGTTTTTCACCCTGTATCATGCAGGATGTCTTCCTCCCCTCCCCTGCCGGTGTAAAGAAACAGAATAGAAAAATGAATCAATATTTCCTCTAAGGTTCCCACTGTAGAGACACACACTTTTCTCCCAGCAGCTGCCATGGATGAAAATTCAAGGAAATAAATAACAAATATTTTCCTTTTTTTTTTTTTTTAATATTAAGAATTGGAAAACAATCATTTGTAAACTAAGTGTATCCAACAATTATTATAGCCTCAGCTTCACAAAGATTATATATTAATTTTAGACTTATCTCTTGTTTATGTCTAAATTTAAGCCTTAGTGTGCCACTAAAATTGACTGAACCAAAAAAAAATAAAACAATTGAGAGGGAAAAGAGATTTCTTTTGTACTTTTAACTCTTCAGTTTAATCAAGAAGGATGATGACACTCTTAAGAACTTTGGGACAGTGGTTTGTAATGGCTGCAGAACATTTCTTCTCTATATAACACAGCTGAGACCATACCTCTTAGTGCTAACTAAATACAGAGTTTATAAAATGCAGCAAAAATTGTTCAAAACAAGATTTAGCTAGGAAACTTATTTTAAAAGTTTATTGTACTTATGATAAAATGACTGCCATGACAATCCCACGTACCTTCACTAGCAGTCTTCATATGTAAACTTTTTCAGTAAGTTTTCTACTTTTTCAGCTTATGTCTTCCTTAGATTTACTTTTCGAACAGTGGCAACATGACTTTTCCTTAGGGCAGCTCAAAGAAAGCGGTTGCCCCTGCTATCCGGGCCGCACAGCATGGCTATTTCCAGGTGTAATTCAGGTGCAGAACATGCTGGAGCTAAGCTACCTGACATCTCTGTGGCAAACACGCGGTTGTGTTTCCAGCTGCGTTGCACCAAGCCTCCACCAAACCTCCAGCATGGGAAGTAAGTGCTGCCTGTTGTGTGGCTCTCTAATCTACTGTCACCAATTCTTGCATTTGGTGACATCGTGTTGTATTTGATATTACTGAAATAAAGAGTATAATTTGAGAAACAGCACATATGATGGAAGGATTTTTAAAAAGCATAAATATGAAGAGGAGAGAAAATTTTACATCGTGACCTTTACTTTGAACTCCACTAGCTTTTTTTTTTCCAAGTGGGGGACAGGGACTTGAGTTTGTCCAAGACAACAGCAATAACTCATTTCTTAGAGACTGGCTCTTAATGCTTCAGAATTTAAGCTTTTCAGTCTTTGAGTGATGAAGACTTGATGAAGTGTTGGGTCTGCGGACAAGCTGGAAAAATAGCTTCTGCAGCCAAATACAGGCTTCTTCAGCCTCAACAGGCACTCCCTTAAGCGGAGAACCACCTTGTTCTCCTTTACAGCTCACATTAAGCCTGACAGGACTGTTCTGCACAGAAGACAGATTTTGCAGCATAGCAAAAAAGAGAAGTCTCTCTCTGCAAGAGTATTGTATGAAGATACAAGGAGTCCCAGCTGAAGAATATTCAGCAGGAAAAAACAAACAAACAAACAAAAGGTATGCCAGAGGAAAACACAGGAGTAGGGTGATGTAAATTTAACATTCTCTGTTCCATTACAGCTGTGTCTTAAGTCTGGTTGGTTTGTTGGGGTTTCTTTTTTTTTGATGGTAGAAAGGAGTAAATAAGTGTGCTGTAGGAAGGCTGCAGAACAGATGGGAGTGGGAGATAAAGCAAAGAAGGGTGGCTGGCGGGAGAGAAATATCAAGGGAGAGCAATGATGGCAACTATCTGATCAGGAAGAAGAAGAAAAAGCAATTACCAGGCAGAAACTTGTGTCTAGGCTTGGCCCTCTCTAAAGAAGCAAGTGGCACTGGCACTTGGAGTAGCTCTTCAGTGGCTAGGCTCTATAGGAAGTTCCTGCTGGCTTTCTTCCTAACTTGATACTCTTTTTTTGACCACAGAGGTGATGGGAGAGGCAGGATTAGAGTGGAAAGCTGAGGCACCCTGTTTTACTTTCACCAGATCCATTTGACTAGAGAGGAAAATTAGCTGGAGTGTTGTGATGGCTGTTTCCTGCTTAAGAACATGAAAAATGGAGCCATTCCTGACAAACAAGAAGTAAAGTTCAGCTAAAGATGAGGTGGAGGTAGGTGGGAAGTTCTGTAATTGCATTTTATTTAAGTCTTTATGAATTAGCTCTGCCAATTTTTTTTTTATTTTTATTTTTTACTTCAAATGGCTTCTGAGTAAATTTTTGAGCTGCAATTACAGTAAAAACAGACTACGCTATATACAGTTGGATTTAACATATAGGAAGTATACTTTTTCTTGTTAATCTCTGAGCTCTAATTTACATGAACAACGGCAAGGTTTAATTTTCTGTCATTATGCACAGGTTAGCCTAGACTGGATATTAATAGATACACATATTCACACCCACAACCACTAGTACTGCATCAATCAAATTTTGAAGATAAAACTTACACTCCATGACAACTTTTAGGGCACATTTTTCTTCTCATTTCCTCTTTTTAAACTACTTCAGCAACGCAGAAAGCATTGGAGGCAACTGATGTGGCCAAGCAAGTAGCCTCTGCAGTTTGTAGCCAAGAGAATGGGTCTGCAGTACAACATCCAACCCTTAGAGTTGAGGGTACGGGGACAGGGGATGCGGGTAGGGGACACAGGTAGGGTACCTTTGGGCTCTGTTACATTTAGAAGCTGCAATGACCACTTAGGCAAAATGTTGGTTGTAACCCACGTTGGTGTTAGAAAGCGTCTCCCAGCTGTACCAGAAACAGGGAGCTGCAAGAGGGCAGACAGCCACCTGGCTGACCACAGGAGGGTTCTACGCTGACCACCCATCATTAGATCCACTGAGGAGCTCGTAGCCTTTGCAAATACTACCTTGTCAGCTACACAGTCGGCATTAGTAAACTTCTAGTCCTAAAGCACTTACATCCATACGTCTCCTGACACTTAAAAATAATTTAGAAGATTATTTATACACACCTACATACATACGTACATGTGAGCACACAAACTGGCCCTGAATAAAGATAGCAGAACAACCATAGAGGAAACCTAAAACCTCACCAACCAAAGAACAACAAACAAACAAGCCCACAAGCCAATATAAGCTAAAAATGAAACAAAAAGGGCTTCAGCTTTATGCAGAAGTGGTGCTCTTCATGCCAGTGGTGTTCTTAGGTGCATATTACAGGGATAATAGCCGAAAACTTCAGGGCTTCTTCAAGGCAGGCCATGCTGCCTGTATGCTCAAGCTTAGAATAATCAAAGTGTAATGGTTGTTGTAAGTAAGTTGACAGGAATAAATTAATCTCTTAAAAATAAAGTAAGACTGGAAAGCTTAAGTTAATGGGATGCTATTGCTGATGGAACTGTCAGAGTAATTCTGACCTCTGCCAAGACCTGAGCTCACAGCGTGGGGAAAAAAAGCAATTGTAGGGGTCAGATCAATATGGCAAGGATTTTTAGATGGGTGGCCCTTTCAAATGGAAATGTAGTTGCTGAACATCTCAAAAAGAAAAAAACAAAAACCAACCCAAAAAGGGGCAGTGTTAAATTCTGATGGAGGGACAAAGTTGTTAGCAATTCCCATCAGGTCCCAGAATTTATGTAAATCCAGATGGCTGAACTACAGGAGCTCATTTTTCTTTAAGGAAAATCTGGAAGTTTAAAAACAATTTAGCAAGAGCCAATTAATCAAAACCGCCAGAAGTGTGCTGGGATGGCTGCCTACAAATACGAATGTTATGTTCCATATTGTCTTAGTCAAGGATGTTAAGAAACTCCTTGAAGGCTAAGTGGGAAGTCCCTATGTATTTAATGGGCTATGAGTATGGCACAGTGACTGCACTCTAGGACCCTGACTGCTGCAAGAGGTGTGAAAGCAGACCACTGTGCCCACAGGGCTGGTACCATCAACTCCTTTAACTCTGTGCAAGCCAAGGGCTCCACCTACATGAAGCACAAGAATGCTCTTCCAGCTGTCCTTGGATGGGAGAGGAGAGGTTTGAACACCACGTAGATGGCCTTCGCCTTCACCAGAAAAGGGGTCATCTTCTTTCTAGGACCACCATGGTGGCTTACCTTCAAAAAAAGGTTAACAGCCATCACAAAAAAGGGAGTAATAATATTTGATGTCATGGCATTTGAGACTTAAGACTTTCTTTGGCCATTGGCGATCTCTTCAGCGAAGCCTGAGATGGTTATCTAATGCATCTCAGGCGGGATGTTCCCATCAGTGTGCCTCACAGATATCCCTCAGCTGAGCTTTCTTGTACCAGCTAATACAGATGCTGAGGTATTTTGCTTCCCACGCTAGGGAATGTTTGCAGCGTGACTTCTTAGTTTCAGGCATTGTGCTAGTCAAAGGTAAAACAACAAAACGCAAGTGAAATGAGAGTTGTGCCAGCCATGGGCTTGGCCAATCAAGAAACTGCAGCTAGAGAAGACTTGACAGTTCAATAGGGTAATTCTTTAGAAAATAGAAAAATCAATTAAATATTGAATGGTTGCTAGGAAAACATGGGCAGAGGTAAGTATGCTGAAGAATTCCTTTTTATTATTTTTTTTTTTTTCACTCTTGGTAATTCAGGCAAAGATTTTGAACTATGCTTTTGCCTTTTCAGTTTTTATATCTTGATTCAGCTGCTTGCTATTAAAAGCGGTGTACTCAGCAGCCATATTTTATAGACAATACTGGATGGATTAAAAAAATAACATTTTGGGAGTGGAATTTGGATGCGGAAAACTGACACAAAAAGTTTCATGTTCTATTAAAATACTATGTATCTATGGTGGCTTGCATTTTTTATGGTATTTCTACTCAATCCATCTCCATTAGTATCCTGAGAATCAAAAAATCTGTAGTTTCAGATACGTCACACTACCTAAGGAAAGAAGACAAAAGAACGTGTAGCTTTTCTTGTTACAAACGAAAGAATTAACTTCAGAAGAATGCGTCACCTGGAGTTGTTTCTCTACAAGTTCTGCCCTCCACCTGATGCTTCTCATAGCCAAATCAATCTAGATTTGAGTTTTTCTTTCTGTGACATTTCCACCTCTTACTAGATACAGACAAAACTGCGAAGGAAACGCTCGGCAGCAGCGGCTCAAGGAGAGACGGGGGAAAAGAGGAGTTTGCCGCACTTGCGTGACTTTTCTAGAAAGAGCTGCCCAGCGCTGCGCGGAGGTCTCTTCACTTCATGCCGGTCCCTCCACACGCACCGTTTGTTCTCGGCCAGAGGGGCGAGGACAAAGTCACCACATGGGAAGGGACGCTGCTAAGCAAACCCTCCACCACAGCCCTGGCTCCCCTCCGGCGGGTCGCTCCCTGCCCGCCTAGGCCTCCGAGGCTGAGGAGGGGCGGCCACGGCCTGGCCTCGGAGACCCAAACCCGGCTCCGGGCTCCCATCTCCGCCGCCCCCTGAGGGGCTTTGCGGGCCCACCGCCGACATGGCGGACGCCGGCCTGAGCCCCCCCTCGGCCCGCGCCGTCGCCTAGGCGATGGGCCGCGCGCTACGAGGCGGGGCTGGGGCGTGGCCTGATTGGTTCCCTTTCCCCCGTCGGGATGGGGAGGGGGGGGGGACGACGAGGGAGCTGTGGCTATAAATAAACCGCGCTTCCTGATTGGCCGGGGGGAAAAATGGTTGCACCACGTGACTATCCATCTAAAAATTCCAAGATGGCGGATCCCGTCACGGGCTGAGTCCGTTGGTGGCGCGCGCGCCGCGGTCTCCGCGCCGGGGCCATCACCGCACGGCTTCCCCGCCTC